>NC_058080.1:49237533-49460735 GCF_014858855.1 Bufo gargarizans
TCCAGTCTATTCTGTCACTAAATCCATACCGGTGACCCAGCGCCTAAATACTAGGCCTCAAATTTAATTCCCTCTAAATCTCTCGTTACCCACCGCTGTACTGTTGTTGCTGGGCAAGATATTTAGTGTCCGTCAAAGCACATTTTTTGTTCTGGGTTGAAGTACAATTCCCAATTTAGCAATTTCATAATTTAGTGGTTTCTGCTATATCAGAGCTATTTGAAATCTATCCCAAAAGGGTATATAATATTGAAGGTGCACATAGGGTCATTCAGAATAACTTCACACACACCCGCTACTGTGTATTTCCAAGTCTAATTCTGTCACTAAACCCATACCTGTCACCCAGCGCCTAAATACTAGGCCTCAAATTTAAATCCCTCTAAATCTCTCGTTACCGTTGTCCTGTTTGTAGCTGTTATTTAGTGCCCGTCAAAGCACATTTTTTGTTCTGGGTTGAAGTACAATTCCCAATTTAGCAATTTCATAATTTAGTGGTTCCTGCTATATCAGAGCTATTTGAAATCTATCCCAAAAAGGGTATATAATATTGAAGGTGCACATAGGGTCATTCAGAATAACTTCACACACACCCGCTACTGTGTATTTCCAAGTCTAATTCTGTCACTAAATCCATACCGGTGACCCAGCGCCTAAATACTAGGCCTCAAATTTAATTCCCTCTAAATCTCTCGTTACCCACCGTGTACTGTTGTTGCTGGGCAAGATATTTAGTGTCCGTCAAAGCACATTTTTTGTTCTGGGTTGAAGTACAATTCCCAATTTAGCAATTTCATAATTTAGTGGTTTCTGCTATATCAGAGCTATTTGAAATCTATCCCTAAAAGGGTATATAATATTGAAGGTGCACATAGGGTCATTCAGAATAACTTCACACACACCCGCTACTGTGTATTTCCAAGTCTAATTCTGTCACTAAACCCATACCTGTCACCCAGCGCCTAAATACTAGGCCTCAAATTTAAATCCCTCTAAATCTCTCGTTACCGTTGTCCTGTTGTAGCTGGGAAAGTTATTTAGTGCCCGTCAAAGCGCATTTTTTGTTCTGGGTTGAAGTACAATTCCCAATTTAGCAATTTCATAATTTAGTGGTTCCTGCTATATCAGAGCTATTTGAAATCTATCCCAAAAAGGGTATATAATATTGAAGGTGCACATTGGGTCATTCAGAATAACTTCACACACACGCTTCTGTGCATTTCCAAGTCTAATTCTGTCACTAAATCCATACCGGTGACCCAGCGCCTAAATACTAGGCCTCAAATTTAATTCCCTCTAAATCTCTCGTTACCCACCGCTGTACTGTTGTTGCTGGGCAAGATATTTAGTGTCCGTCAAAGCACATTTTTTGTTCTGGGTTGAAGTACAATTCCCAATTTAGCAATTTCATAATTTAGTGGTTTCTGCTATATCAGAGCTATTGAAATCTATCCCTAAAAGGGTATTAATATTGAAGGTGCACATAGGGTCATTCAGAATAACTTCACACACCCGCTACTGTGTATTTCCAAGTCTAATTCTGTCACTAAATCCATACCGGTGACCCACCGCCTAAATACTAGGCCTCAAATTTAATTCCCTCTAAATCTCTCGTTACCCACCGTGTACTGTTGTTGCTGGGCAAGATATTTAGTGTCCGTCAAAGCACATTTTTTGTTCTGGGTTGAAGTACAATTCCCAATTTAGCAATTTCATAATTTAGTGGTTTCTGCTATATCAGAGCTATTTGAAATCTATCCCTAAAAGGGTATATAATATTCAAGGTGCACATTGGGTCATTCAGAATAACTTCACACACACACGCTTCTGTGCATTTCCAAGTCTAATTCTGTCACTAAATCCATACCGGTCACCCAGCGCCTAAATACTAGGCCTCAAATTTATATCCCGCTGAATTTGAATACAATACATTGGGCCAAATAATATATTTGTTGTTGTGGTGAACCATAACATGAGAAAAACATCTAGTAAGGGACGCGGACAGTGGGACATGGTCTGGTGGTGTTAGTGGACCCTCTGGTGCTGGGAGAGGACGTGGCCGTTCTGCCACATCCACACTCCTAGTGTACCAACTACCTCAGGTCCCAGTAGCCGCCAGAATTTACAGCGATTAGTGGTGGGGCCCAATGCCGTTCTAAGGATGGTAAGGCCTGAGCAGGTACAGGCATTAGTCAATTGGGTGGCCGACAGTGGATCCAGCACGTTCACATTATCTCCCACCCAGTCTTCTGCAGAAAGCGCACAGATGGCGCCTGAAAACCAACCCCATCAGTCTGTCACATCACCCCCATGCATACCAGGGAAACTGTCTCAGCCTCAAGTTATGCAGCAGTCTCTTATGCTGTTTGAAGACTCCGCTGGCAGGGTTTCCAAGGGCATCCACCTAGCCCTTCCCCAGCGGTGAAGACATAGAATGCACTGACGCACAACCACTTATGTTTCCTGATGATGAGGACATGGGAATACCACCTCAGCATGTCTCTGATGATGACGAAACACAGGTGCCAACTGCTGCGTCTTTCTGCAGTGTGCAGACTGAACAGGAGGTCAGGGATCAAGACTGGGTGGAAGACGATGCAGGGGACGATGAGGTCCTAGACCCCACATGGAATGAAGGTCGTGCCACTGACTTTCACAGTTCGGAGGAAGAGGCAGTGGTGAGACCGAGCCAACAGCGTAGCAAAAGAGGGAGCAGTGGGCAAAAGCAGAACACCCGCCGCCAAGAGACTCCGCCTGCTACTGACCGCCGCCATCTGGGACCGAGCACCCCAAAGGCAGCTTCAAGGAGTTCCCTGGCATGGCACTTCTTCAAACAATTGCTGACGACAAGACCCGAGTGGTTTGCACGCTGTGCCATCAGAGCCTGAAGCGAGGCATTAACGTTCTGAACCTGAGCACAACCTGCATGACCAGGCACCTGCATGCAAAGCATGAACTGCAGTGGAGTAAACACCTTAAAACCAAGGAAGTCACTCAGGCTCCCCCTGCTACCTCTTCTGCTGCTGCCGCCTCGGCCTATTCTGCTGCTGCCGCCTCGGCCTCTTCCTCCGCCTCTGGAGGAACGTTGGCACCTGCCGCCCAGCAAACAGGGGATGTACCACCAACACCACCACCACCACCTCCGTCACCAAGCGTCTCAACCATGTCACACGCCAGCGTTCAGCTCTCCATCTCACAAACATTTGATAGAAAGCGTAAATTCCCACCTAGCCACCCTCGATCCCTGGCCCTGAATGCCAGCATTTCTAAACTACTGGCCTATGAAATGCTGTCATTTAGGCTGGTGGACACAGACAGCTTCAAACAGCTCATGTCGCTTGCTGTCCCACAGTATGTTGTTCCCAGCCGGCACTACTTCTCCAAGAGAGCCGTGCCTTCCCTGCACAACCAAGTATCCGATAAAATCAAGTGTGCACTGCGCAACGCCATCTGTAGCAAGGTCCACCTAACCACAGATACGTGGACCAGTAAGCACGGCCAGGGACGCTATATCTCCCTAACTGCACACTGGGTAAATGTAGTGGCAGCTGGGCCCCAGGCGGAGAGCTGTTTGGCGCACGTCCTTCCGCCGCCAAGGATCGCAGGGCAACATTCTTTGCCTCCTGTTGCCACCTCCTCCTTCTCGGCTTCCTCCTCCTCTTCTTCCACCTGCTCATCCAGTCAGCCACACACCTTCACCACCAACTTCAGCACAGCCCGGGGTAAACGTCAGCAGGCCATTCTGAAACTCATATGTTTGGGGGACAGGCCCCACACCGCACAGGAGTTGTGGCGGGGTATAGAACAACAGACCGACGAGTGGTTGCTGCCGGTGAGCCTCAAGCCCGGCCTGGTGGTGTGTGATAATGGGCGAAATCTCGTTGCAGCTCTGGGACTAGCCAATTTGACGCACATCCCTTGCTTGGCGCATGTGCTGAATTTGGTGGTGCAGAAGTTCATTCACAACTACCCCGACATGTCAGAGCTGCTGCATAAAGTGCGGGCCGTCTGTTCGCGCTTCCGGCGTTCACATCCTGCTGCTGCTCGCCTGTCTGCGCTACAGCGTAACTTCGGCCTTCCCGCTCACCGCCTCATATGCGACGTGCCCACCAGGTGGAACTCCACCTTGCACATGCTGGACAGACTGTGCGAGCAGCAGCAGGCCATAGTGGAGTTTCAGCTGCAGCACGCACGGGTCAGTCGCACTACAGAACAGCACCACTTCACCACCAATGACTGGGCCTCCATGCGAGACCTGTGTGCCCTGTTGCGCTGTTTCGAGTACTCCACCAACATGGCCAGTGGCGATGACACCGTTATCAGCGTTACAATACCACTTCTATGTCTCCTTGAGAAAACACTTAGGGCGATGATGGAAGAGGAGGTGGCCCAGGAGGAGGAGGAGGAGGAGGAGGAAGAGGGGTCATTTTTAGCACTTTCAGGCCAGTCTCTTCGAAGTGACTCAGAGGGAGGTTTTTGGCAACAGCAGAGGCCAGGTACAAATGTGGCCAGCCAGGGCCCACTACTGGAGGACGAGGAGGACGAGGATGAGGAGGAGGTGGAGGAGGATGAGGATGAAGCATGGTCACAGCGGGGTGGCACCCAACGCAGCTCGGGTCCATCACTGGTGCGTGGCTGGGGGGAAAGGCAGGACGATGACGATACGCCTCCCACAGAGGACAGCTTGTCCTTATCCCTGGGCAGCCTGGCACACATGAGCGACTACATGCTGCAGTGCCTGCGCAACGACAGCAGAGTTGCCCACATTTTAACCTGTGCGGACTACTGGGTTGCCACCCTGCTGGATCCACGCTACAAAGACAATGTGCCCACCTTACTTCCTGCACTGGAGCGTGATAGGAAGATGCGCGAGTACAAGCGCACGTTGGTAGACACGCTACTGAGAGCATTCCCAAATGTCACAGGGGAACAAGTGGAAGCCCAAGGCCAAGGCAGAGGAGGAGCAAGAGGTCGCCAAGGCAGCTGTGTCACGGCCAGCTCCTCTGAGGGCAGGGTTAGCATGGCAGAGATGTGGAAAACTTTTGTCAACACGCCACAGCTAACTGCACCACCACCTGATACGCAACGTGTTAGCAGGAGGCAACATTTCACTAACATGGTGGAACAGTACGTGTGCACACCCCTCCACGTACTGACTGATGGTTCGGCCCCATTCAACTTCTGGGTCTCTAAATTGTCCACGTGGCCAGAGCTAGCCTTTTATGCCTTGGAGGTGCTGGCCTGCCCGGCAGCCAGCGTTTTGTCTGAACGTGTATTCAGCACGGCAGGGGGCGTCATTACAGACAAACGCAGCCGCCTGTCTACAGCCAATGTGGACAAGCTGACGTTCATAAAAATGAACCAGGCATGGATCCCACAGGACCTGTCCGTCCCTTGTCCAGATTAGACATTAACTACCTCCCCATAACCATATATTATTGGACTCCAGGGCACTTCCTCATTCAATCCTATTTTTATTTTCATTTTACCATTATATTGCGAGGCTACCCAAAGTTGAATGAACCTCTCCTCTGCCTGTGTGCTAGGCCTAAATATATGCCAATGGACTGTTGCAGTGGTGGGTGACGTGAAGCCTCATTCTCTGCTATGACATGCAGACTGATTCTCTGCTGACATGAAGCCAGATCCTCTGTTACGGGAGCTCTCTCCTCTGCCTGGGTGCTGGGCCTAAATTTATGACAATTGACTGTTGCAGTGGTGGGTGACGTGAAGCCTGATTCTCTGCTATGATATGAAGACTGATTCTCTGCTGACATGAAGCCAGATTGTCTGTTACGGGACCTTTCTCCTCTGCCTGGGTTCTGGGCCTAAATTTATGAAAATTGACTGTTGCAGTGGTGGGTGACGTGAAGCCTGATTCTCTGCTATGATATGAAGACTGATTCTCTGCTGACATGAAGCCAGATTGTCTGTTACGGGACCTTTCTCCTCTGCCTGGGTTCTGGGCCTAAATTTATGAAAATTGACTCTTACAGTGGTGGTTGACGTGAAGCCTGATTCTCTGCTATGATATGAAGACTGATTCTCTGCTGACATGAAGCCAGATTCTCTGTTACGGGACCTCTCTCCTCTGCCTGGGTGCTGGGCCTAAATTTATGACAATGGACTGTTGCAGTGGTGGCTGACGTGAAGCCTGATTCTCTGCTATGACATGCAGACTGATTCTCTGCTGTCATGAAGCCAGATTGTCTGTTACGGGACCTCTCTGCTCTGCCTGTGTGCTAGGCCTAAATATATGCCAATGGACTGTTGCAGTGGTGGCTGACGTGAAGCCTCATTCTCTGCTATGACATGCAGACTGATTCTCTGCTGTCATGAAGCCAGATTGTCTGTTACGGGACCTCTCTGCTCTGCCTGTGTGCTAGGCCTAAATATATGCCAATGGACTGTTGCAGTGGTGGGTGACGTGAAGCCTCATTCTCTGCTATGACATGCAGACTGATTCTCTGCTGACATGAAGCCAGATTGTCTGTTACGGGACCTCTCTGCTCTGCCTGTGTGCTAGGCCTAAATATATGCCAATGGACTGTTGCAGTGGTGGGTGACGTGAAGCCTCATTCTCTGCTATGACATGCAGACTGATTCTCTGCTGACATGAAGCCAGATTGTCTGTTACGGGACCTCTCTGCTCTGCCTGTGTGCTAGGCCTAAATATATGCCAATGGACTGTTGCAGTGGTGGGTGACGTGAAGCCTCATTCTCTGCTATGACATGCAGACTGATTCTCTGCTGACATGAAGCCAGATTGTCTGTTACGGGACCTCTCTGCTCTGCCTGTGTGCTAGGCCTAAATATATGCCAATGGACTGTTGCAGTGGTGGGTGACGTGAAGCCTCATTCTCTGCTATGACATGCAGACTGATTCTCTGCTGACATGAAGCCAGATTGTCTGTTACGGGACCTCTCTGCTCTGCCTGTGTGCTAGGCCTAAATATATGCCAATGGACTGTTGCAGTGGTGGGTGACGTGAAGCCTCATTCTCTGCTATGACATGCAGACTGATTCTCTGCTGACATGAAGCCAGATCCTCTGTTACGGGAGCTCTCTCCTCTGCCTGGGTGCTGGGCCTAAATTTATGACAATTGACTGTTGCAGTGGTGGGTGACGTGAAGCCTGATTCTCTGCTATGATATGAAGACTGATTCTCTGCTGACATGAAGCCAGATTGTCTGTTACGGGACCTTTCTCCTCTGCCTGGGTTCTGGGCCTAAATTTATGAAAATTGACTCTTACAGTGGTGGGTGACGTGAAGCCTGATTCTCTGCTATGATATGAAGACTGATTCTCTGCTGACATGAAGCCAGATTCTCTGTTACGGGACCTCTCTCCTCTGCCTGGGTGCTGGGTAGTGTTGAGCGCGAATATTCGAAAAGCAAATTTTTTTCGCGAATATCGCAACTTCGCGATTTCGCGAATATTTCGAATATAGTGCTATATATTCGTAAAAACGAATATTCGTTTTTTGTTTCCCCCCCCCCCCCCACAAAATTACAGTACACATATAATTGATTGTTTCCCAAAGGTCCAACAGCTCAGATCTTACTCACATTGCCTAGAAAGTGATTGAGGCGCGAATCTTCGTAAGGCGATTTTATTAGCGCACATGCGAATATCGGCACGTCCCAGAACAGAGGCAAAGGGCTTTGCATTCATACATTAGTGAATTGAGTTGCGAATCTTCGTAAGGCGATTTTATTAGCGCACATGCGAATATCTACACTTGTCCCAGAACAGAGGCAAAGGGCTTTGCATTCATACATTAGTGATTGAATTGAGCTGCGAATCTTCGTAAGGCGATTTTATTAACGCAAATGCAAATATCTACACTTGTCCCCAGAACAGAGAGGCAAAGGCCTGTGCATTCATATAGTATAGCACCATATTCGCGAATACGTAGAACTTCGTAAAATTCGATTTACGAATATTCGTATTTTTTATTTTACTTTCCACCTTACAGATTACATTGATCTGTACTCTGTCAACTACTGTCATCACCCCCCACTGTATCTCGATTGATTCCCAAAAGTCTCACATTCCCTAGAAAGTGATTGAGGTGCGAATCTTCGTAAGGCGATTTTATTAGCGCACATGCGAATATCTACACTTGTCCCAGAACAGAGGCAAAGGGCATTGCATTCATACATTAGTGATTGAATTGAGTTGCGAATCTTCGTAAGGCGATTTCATTAGCGCACATGTGAATTTTGCATAGCATATGTATTATGCGATAATTCGAATTATCGCATATGCGAAATAATAACGAATTTGAATAATCGCGAATATTTTACGAATATTCTTTCGAATATTCACAAAATTTCGCGAATTCGAATATGGGACATGCCGCTCAACACTAGTGCTGGGCCTAAATTTATGACAATGGACTGTTGCAGTGGTGGGTGACGTGAAGCCTGATTCTCTGCTATGACATGCAGACTGATTCTCTGCTGACATGAAGCCAGATTGTCTGTTACGGGACCTCTCTCCTCTGCCTGGGTGCTGGGCCTAAATATATGCCAATGGACTGTTGCAGTGGTGGCTGACGTGAAGCCTCATTCTCTGCTATGACATGCAGACTAATTCTCTGCTGACATGAAGACAGATTCTCTGTTACGGGACCTCTCTCCTCTGCCTGGGTGCCGGGGCCTAAATATCTGAGAATGGACTGTTCCAGTGGTGGCTGACGTGAAGCCTCATTCTCTGCTATGACATGCAGACTAATTCTCTGCTGACATGAAGACAGATTCTCTGTTACGGGACCTCCCTCCTCTGCCTGGGTGCTGGGCCTAAATATATGCCAATGGACTGTTGCAGTGGTGGCTGACGTGAAGCCTCATTCTCTGCTATGACATGCAGACTAATTCTCTGCTGACATGAAGACAGATTCTCTGTTACGGGACCTCCCTCCTCTGCCTGGGTGCTGGGCCTAAATATATGCCAATGGACTGTTGCAGTGGTGGCTGACGTGAAGCCTCATTCTCTGCTATGACATGCAGACTGATTCTCTGCTGACATGAAGCCAGATTCTCTGTTACGGGACCTCTCTCCTCTGCCTGTGTGTGTGCTGGGCCTAAATATATGCCAATGGACTGTTGCAGTGGTGGCTGACGTGAAGCCTCATTCTCTGCTATGACATGCAGACTGATTCTCTGCTGACATGAAGCCAGATTCTCTGTTACGGGACCTCTCTCCTCTGCCTGTGTGTGTGCTGGGCCTAAATATATGCCAATGGACTGTTGCAGTGGTGGCTGACGTGAAGCCTCATTCTCTGCTATGACATGCAGACTAATTCTCTGCTGACATGAAGACAGATTCTCTGTTACGGGACCTCCCTCCTCTGCCTGGGTGCTGGGCCTAAATATATGCCAATGGACTGTTGCAGTGGTGGCTGACGTGAAGCCTCATTCTCTGCTATGACATGCAGACTGATTCTCTGCTGACATGAAGCCAGATTCTCTGTTACGGGACCTCTCTCCTCTGCCTGTGTGTGTGCTGGGCCTAAATATATGCCAATGGACTGTTGCAGTGGTGGCTGACGTGAAGCCTCATTCTCTGCTATGACATGCAGACTGATTCTCTGCTGACATGAAGCCAGATTCTCTGTTACGGGACCTCTCTCCTCTGCCTGTGTGTGTGCTGGGCCTAAATATATGCCAATGGACTGTTGCAGTGGTGGCTGACGTGAAGCCTCATTCTCTGCTATGACATGCAGACTAATTCTCTGCTGACATGAAGACAGATTCTCTGTTACGGGACCTCCCTCCTCTGCCTGGGTGCTGGGCCTAAATATATGCCAATGGACTGTTGCAGTGGTGGCTGACGTGAAGCCTCATTCTCTGCTATGACATGCAGACTAATTCTCTGCTGACATGAAGACAGATTCTCTGTTACGGGACCTCTCTCCTCTGCCTGGGTGCCGGGGCCTAAATATCTGAGAATGGACTGTTCCAGTGGTGGGTGACGGGAAGCCAGATTCTCTGCTATGGAACCTCTCTCCAATTGATTTTGGTTAATTTTTATTTATTTAATTTTTATTTTAATTCATTTCCCTATCCACATTTGTTTGCAGGGGATTTACCTACATGTTGCTGCCTTTTGCAGCCCTCTAGCTCTTTCCTGGGCTGTTTTACAGCCTTTTTAGTGCCGAAAAGTTCGGGTCCCCATTGACTTCAATGGGGTTCGGGTTCGGGACGAAGTTCGGATCGGGTTCGGATCCCGAACCCGAACATTTCCGGGATGTTCGGCCGAACTTCTCGAACCCGAACATCCAGGTGTTCGCTCAACTCTAATAAGGTGTCTTCTTCGCCCCCTGCGGGATTCTTGGTCCTTCAGGTGGCAGACTAATTCTTACTACCACAGGGGTCATTTATGTTTCCATGTGATATAAGATGTTCTGGGACTTGTTGTGCAGGATCCTGCCGGACGTGTTACATAACGGAGCCTTTTTTAGAGAAATCATGTCACAGGTGCAGGACATGTGGACTTTGCTGTGCTCCAGTTTCTAGGCTTCGTGTATTTATTTACATGGGAATCTCCAGACTTCACGTTCTCACTGATTGCTGTACATACTTCATGATGTCCCCCAGGACCGCACTGTGCGGCGCTGGAATAGCAGAGCTATCACTCTGCATACTTCATGCAGCCCCCACCCCTCATGTCCATGACGTGTCTACCTGGCAGCCTCCAGTCTGCCGATTTCATCCGGTTTCTCTGTTCATCTGTTCAAAAGTGCCATTACTGCATCTGCTTTACAATCAGAGACAAGCGAGTTACCCGTTACCAGCCTTAAAGGGAACCTGTCAGCACCAAAACGGATCATAAACCGCCAGCAGTACCTTAAAGCTGGTAACATCCGGCTTCTAATGATGTTCTTGTGTAAGATGTCTGAGGCGCATGATCGCTGTACAACAACTGTTATTCCCCCGCAGGTCGTATACAAATGAGGCTTCCTTGCTCCGAGCCTTAGCATGGCCCCTAACCGTCCCCTCTTTTGTTAGATTGACAGCCTGCAGCGCGGCTGGGATGGCATAAGTCTTGCGCATGCGCAGTGCGCCGCTGAAACCCAGCTAACAGCGGCAGCCGGAGACAGGATCGCGCCTTACCAAGGAGCGCACCGCGAGGGGTGAAGGAAGGGATGAGGGCGCCTTACCAAGGAGGGCACCGCGCATGCGCGAGACTTATGCGATCCCGCCCACACTGCAGGCTGTCAATCTAAGAAAAGCGGGGACGGTTAGGGGGCGTGCTTACCTTGACTGAAGCAAGGAAGCTCACGCGAGACTCGGCGAAAATATGACTCTTCTTTGGTCACACAAGTAAGATATAACTCTTTTATTAGTGATGAGCAGCATAGGCAATATTCGAATTCGCGATATTTCGCAAATTTTTGGCCGAAAATTCCCAATAAATTCGCAAATTCAAGAATTCGTCATCTCCAGTCATTGTTTACTTGATTGGGAAAATCGGCAAGTTAATATATTCGTGATAAATTTGCGATAAATTCACGATTGGAATATTCAACACTATTTGCGAATACGAATATATAGCACTATATTCTAAATATTTTCGCGAATTCTCGAAGTGGCGATATTCACGATTAAAATTCGCGATTCGAATATTCGCGCTCAACACTATCTTTTATGTTAATTTGCATAAAAGGCAGGAAGTACAAAAATGCATAATACTTATTGAATTCGTCTGCAAATGAAATTAAAAGTGTAGTTTATATGTTATGGGTAACAGAATGAACATTTAGAAACGCTCAGTGAGGGCAGCATAGTAGAGCTGACAGGTTCCCTTTAAAGTGAATGTCCACCATCTTGGTTTTTTGTTTCTCAATAGAGCAAAAATTCTAGTGCACATAGAGCCAAATTATAGAATACTCTCTGACTGCAGCCACCACTAGGGGGAGCTTTCTGCATACTGTGAATGATAGAGTTCAATGTAGAAACTGTATGCAGTACCTTCTTCTACACCATCTAGTGTTGGCTGCATGGATGTGCCATAAATGCCTGGTCCCACCTCTGCGGCGATATTAATCAGAAAGCTGATCACCTGGGTTGCAGGATGTCAGACCCCCGCTGATTATTTTAAGAATTTATGTAGCGCTGACATATTATCCCCAATGGAGCTCACAATCTAAGGTCCCTATCTGTATGTCTTTGGTGTGTGGGAGGAAACCGGAGAACCCAGAGGAACCCCACGGAAACACAGCGAGGACATACAAGCTCCATGCTGATACTTCAGAACTGCATTTATAATTCTGCAAGCTTCTATTCATATACATGGGTCTTGTCATCAATGAAAGTCAATGCAGAAACCTAACAGTAAGGAAAGGTCCATGAACTGGGGAAGATGGGGTCAAGTAGTCTATAGTCATACTGTCACGACCATGGTCATGGTCGTGACTCCTGTAACCGCAAGCAGTTGCCTGCGGTCTTGGTTTTATTGTCAATCACAGGTAAGGGCTAAAGTATGTTGCCTCACCTGTGGTTGCCGCTGGCAACATTGTTTATGTGGCAGCAGAGCAGCCTGAGCGTTGCTAGGCAGCTTGCTGCAATCTGCATGCGGTTACACTTGGCAGCGTGTGTTTATATGTGTGCACTTTCCTTGTCTGGTGTGCACGGGGTTTATTCTGTGTGTATTCCCCTTTAAGTTGCTGTCTTCCCTTCCCTGGTGTTGGAAGGGTTAACTTCCTTCCTAGTGTGGGTGCACTGGGTGTGTCTGTTTGTGGGTGTGGCTACATGGGCTATAAAGCCTCAGTTTTGACCTGAGGTCTGAGGGGTACTCCAGCCTTGTAGTAAGCTGGAGGCACTCTCCTGGTCCCATATGCCATCTGCCAGTGAGGGCCACCCTTGTGGTCATACTGTCACGGCTGAGGATGGGGAAAACCCTCAGCCGTGCGATGACCAAAGATGTTAATGGATACTCAGCCAGAACAACAGAAATAGGGAGCAGGTCACCTCCTATTGCGTCCCTAATTTGACCCTAAA
The DNA here is from genome assembly GCF_014858855.1 of Bufo gargarizans. NCBI lineage: Eukaryota > Metazoa > Chordata > Amphibia > Anura > Bufonidae > Bufo > Bufo gargarizans. Next base: position 49,250,541 of record NC_058080.1, read on the forward strand.
CTCCTAACCCTATGAGCTAACCCTGATGGTAGGAGGGCTCATACACCGGAACCTAATAGTCCCTGCTAGCCCTCAGGGTGGCCCTGGACTAGGAGCTGGGTAGACAACCTGTTCCTCCTGGGCGCGGAGAAACAGGAGTCTAAAGTGGCCAAGCTATAAAGAAAGGGGAACAAAAACAGTCATATGGCAATGGCAGGTAAGTGCAACTAGTACCACACCTAACTGCCACAGACACAGAGCCTGGAACCCAAGTATAAGTGCTGCTGTCCACAACAACACAAGAGACAGAGCACACACACCACACAGGAAGCCAGGAAACCATACGCTGCAAGAAATAAGCATAACACAAACACATCCTCATAACATCGTGAATCACAATTTATGACCACAAGGGTGGCCCTCACTGGCAGATGGTATATGGGACCAGGAGAGTGCCTCCAGCTTACTACAAGGCTGGAGTACCCCTCAGACCTCAGGTCTAAACTGAGGCTTTATAGCCCATGTAGCCACACCCACAATCAGACACACCCAGTGCACACACACTAGGAAGGAAGTTAACCCTTCCAACCCCAGGGAAGGGAAGACAGCAACTTAAAGAAGAATACACACAGAATAAACCCCGTGCACACCAGACAAGGAAAGTGCACACATATAAACACACGCTGCCAAGCGTAACCGCATGCAGATTGCAGCAAGCTGCCTAGCAACGCTCAGGCTGCTCTGCTGCCACATAAACAATGTTGCCAGCGGCAACCACAGGTGAGGCAACATACTTTAGCCCTCACCTGTGATTGACAACAAAACCAAGACCGCAGGCAACTGCATGCGGTCACAGGAGTCACGACCATGACCATGGTCGTGACACATACACAGTACAGGACAGTAACGGTGCTTGATCCAGAATGCAGTAACGTAGAGCAGTCAGGAATGTAGTCATACTAGTCAACGATCGGTAACGGAGGTCAGTCAGAACAGGTATGCACTTCCATGCAGTCAGCATAGTAGTCAGACAATTCAAGGTCAGGTCACTACAGGTATCAGGAGACAAAACTCTCACAGATCAAATTAAGTATTAACAGTATACCTGAGGACAGTCAGAGACTCCTTCAAATGGTCCACCTTAGGTTTTGATTTCTTGGACGGTTGTGCTCCACCAGAGTTCCCTACCAGGCATACCATAAGATTCAGTGTGGTGGCACCTTTAAACAGTAAGACATGTCACTGGAGCACTGACAAGTATATATATTACTTTCAAAAAGATCACCACCCTGAATTACAAAGGACATCTCTTTGTGGAGGGTGCAAGTGAGGTCTCCAGGTCAAAGAATACACTGGGGCAAATTTACAAAAGTTGTACACCAGTTTTTGGCTCAAATTCTTTGAGCTAAAATCTGTGTAAAAATTTGCAATTTTTTTCAGATTCTTCAAACCTGTTGCCACTTCCTAAAAAGTCAGTGGTGCTTAGCCAGAGGGGATTGGCCACGGTGGTGGTGGGAAGTGAGGTCTCCAGGGCAGAAGAGACACCGGGACCTATTTACAAATGTTGTACAATAAGATGAAAATTCTTTGAGATGAAATTTGCATAAAAATGTGTTTTCCGATTCGTCTGTGATTTTGCCACTTTCTAAAAGGTCGGTGGTGCTCATCGAAAGGGGATTAGCCTCCATAGGCTGAAACGTTTAGCATAATTTGGCACAGATTTAAGTTTGTGGTGCACAGACAGAACACATTTATTAAGAAGGGTGCGCCTCTTACTAAATTTGAGCCTCTTGCTCCAGCAGACTTTTTATTTAAAACGCCGGTCTCTCTTACAAATGCCCCACTGTCTTTCTGCCAGAGTATTCCTTTTATAGCTTCACATAATCCTTCGTGTGAGAGTGTTGACAGTAATATTTGTCTTCTAACAAACGTTCATTTGGAGCCAAAAAGAGATTTTTCAAAGAACCCAAATAATTCCGGTTCTAATTTGAGTGTAATTATATTCGCAAGAGTTATTTACTAAGTTTTGATGTGATTTTCATGAGCATTTAGAGTCTTAAAGTCCTCATTGTTCAACCTCCCGAGAGAAAAACCCCCCAATAAAAGTGGCTTAGTCTAATAAAAACATCACCTTCTGCTAATGGCAATTACTAGCAAAGATCTTTTATAACAATTAGAACTTGCATGAAAAGGCAGTGCAAATAAATAGTGACTAGCTTCAAGCAATGACCAGCATCAGGTCAATCTTACAGGATTTTTTCCCTTAAATTGTTGTCAAGCATGTTGTGACTCCACCAGGAACCCACAATATGTGCTTGAGAGTTCAGTCTAAGGCTTCCATGACGCCATGATATGGGTGTAACACCAGGACCCCTTGCAGTTCCTTTGAACTGAACTTAGATAACCATAGAGTTCAATCGTGATCTACTTTAAGCTCAGTTCAACAGTACCAAGGTGGTCACGTCTTTCATCTAAAGACATCTAATCCCAACTCTAGCCAAAAATAGATCCTATGGTGATCTACTGTAAGCTAGGTTCCATAGTACTAAGGGGGTCTCTTCTTTCCTCTAAAGACAACTAATCCCAACTTTGGCCAAAAATGCATCCTAACCTCTTATGCACATGGCCATATTACAGACATATTATATTTGTAAAGAGTTAGAAGTACATTGAGCTGTACTGTAGCTCTGTATATCTTCTAGAGGAGAATATCTCCATAAGGCATCCAATAGAGCCTGTATGACAGCGCACAAAGGCAGACACCTTCATACTATGTGTGGATGACCCCGTAGGGAGTTAGATGATCCAAACTGCTTGATGTGACTTTCATGTGACCCAAGTTGTATATTTCACTCAAAACCCAGTAGACCAAATAAAGGCAATGGTAAGCATAGTGTCCATGTACTTGAATGAGGCCCCTTTCTTGCTATAGATGTCAAACTCTGCTAAAAAAAAAAAGTGACTATGGAAAGTATATTTTTACATTAACGGGGTAGTCTCACTTCAACAAATAGCATTTATTATGTACAGGAAATTAATACAAGGGACTTACTAATATATTGTTATTATCCATATTGCTTCTTTTGTTGGCTGGATTCATTTTTCCATCACATTATACCCTGCTTGTTTCCATGGTTATGACCACCCCCAATCCATCAGTGGTGGTCGTGCTTGCACACTATAGGAAAAAACACTAGCCTATGTGTGGTCCCACAGTCCAGGCCACCAGAGAGGCCAGCACTTTTTCCTATAGTGTGTAAGTACAACCACCACTGATGGACTGCAGGGTGGTCGTAACCATTGTAATGGATCGCTCTCTCTCAGGGGGTCGCAATCACAGACTTCTTCTCTGACAACAAGGTTCAAGTCCAAAAGGTGCTTTTTTTGGCACTTCATCACCATCACACACATAAACATCGAAAATAAACACCTGTCCGTCTGGGCTCTACCTAATACACGTGTTGTCTCTACCTTACCTATAGAGTGCCTTTCGCACACCGGATTAGATCCGGCTTCCTCAACTATACATGGTCCAGCAGCCTCCAGGCTGTGACTAGACCAGCACCCTTGAGGGTCGCACGGTCAGAGTCAGGAGGACTTCTGGACCATCTTCCCCCAAGGGTTCTGGTCTGATCACAGTCTGGAGGCTGCTGGACTGTATATGGCTGAGGAAGCCGGATCTAATCTTGTGTGTGAACGGCGCTCTATAGGTGAGGTAGAGAAAACACGTGTATTAGGTAGAGCCCAGATGGGCAGGTGTTTATTTTCGATGTCTATGTGTGTGCTGGTGCTGAAGTGCCAAAATAAAGCACTTTTTGGATTTGAACCCTGTTGTCAGAGGAGAAGTCTGTGATTGCGACCCCCTGAGAGAAAGCCTACCCTTACATCATGGAAACGAGAAGGAAGCCAGCAAAGGAAGCAATATGGGTAATAATAATACATTAGAAAGTGGCTTGTATTAACTTCCTCTATGTAATAAATGCTATTTGCTGAAGTGGGACAACCCCTTTAACTGTTGAACTTGTTCGTTTAGGAAAATGCATTCTTCTTTACCTACATCTATTCCTCTACTTCTGACTAACTTACCTATCAAAACATTGCCTTATATAAAAACCTATGATAGCTCTCCTCAAATTCTACTTCATGCAGCCTTAGTATTATGCTTTGCTTCAAATTAGCTTACTAACCATTATAAAAATGGCCATGAATCTATAGGCTACAAGCCAGGAAGTAGGCATACTCATTTTACCATTTGCACATTTCCCCCCACTATTCTACAAAGAAAATTAAACCTGTTTTGGGGGGTGTGAAGAAGAGCTTGTTTCATGAAAATGTTGCTGTTTTACAGTTATCCTATAAATATACATGGTACTGGTGCTTTTGGTAAATCATTGGGGGCTTGTACGTGGCCATTGCGGTACCCTTAAGATTTCAATGCTATATGTTGTGCTGTCTTCTAGAAACAGATATAATTTTCAAAGCAGAGTGACTGCAAATCAAAAAGTTTGCAGACTATTATCTCTCACATCATATAAAGATGAATGCAGACCAATGAACATAATATCATGAATATTTAAACAGATTGTCCAAGGTTAGAAAAGTATGGATTCTTTCTTCTAAATACAGCGCCACTCCTATCCACAGGTTTAGTGATATTGCAGCTCAGCAACATTCACTTCAATGGAGCACAGGGGTGGCGCTGTTTCCCCAAAAAAGCCATGTTTCTCTTATCCTGTATTTTCCTTTAAGAAAAATAATAAAGCTAGTCATTTATTTTACATATTTCCTGATAGATCCTTTTATCTTCCTTTCAGTCTTTTCCCCCTTGCTCTAATTAGACCTTCACAAAGTGTTTGTTTGATGACGCTTTTAGTGTAGGTTCAAAATTCATCTTAATGTTTTTCTTTTGCAAAACTCACTTCTGGGAAATCACAGCCGTCGGGTAAACTCTTTGCTTTTACTTATATACCATCAATACCAGCAGCCAGCCTTGCTTTCTGATATGTTCCCAAAATCAGGGACATAACCTTAAAAAACGTGATTTGCTGGAGAGATCTCACCCCTGTGGATTGGAGAGACCACATAGAGCAATCAAGCGTTTGCTTTTCAATTTAATGGCTGGCTTGTTATTCCACTTTTTGTGAACATATCAAACTTCTGGGGAAACAAACAAAATGTAATCATAGCAGGAAAAAAATAACGCTGTCTCCTGGCTTTAACGCTGAGAGGTTTTTGACCACATCGTTATAATGTAATAGATGTAATAAAGTTTCCATGGAGCCAAAACTAGAAGTTAAAATTTTTTTTTTTGGAATTTAATAGTATAAAAAATATATAAGGTTGTGGTATGTCATGGTGCTACACTCACCGCACCCTGCACACACTAGCAAATCCCAGCATTCTCCCCCAAGATACTTCCCAACTTTCCACATTTTCATCACTTGCAATAATCCCTTCTCCAAGGTTTACAGATCCCATGGTAAAAAACAAAAACAAAAAAAACTGACATTGTCCATCCCATTTTATGGGTAATATAGATACCATAGGGATCCAAGTCATGATATGGCAGTCATAGAAATCTTTAAGACTGTCAGCACATCTGCGTGCCTGGTGGTCTATTCAAATGCTAGAGTATGGTAGCTCATGTAGGCACCATAAGGTGGAACCCATAGTGCCTCTCTGTGTAATTGTCACCAATAGTTTTGAGGCCTTAAACCTGGTCCAGCTCTGTCACTGGGGAGCCACATCTGGCCATACAGTCCATGTGAATAGCCAACTAGCTCTAAAGGGGTTGTTTCATCATGGACAATGGGGACATATTGCTAGGATATGCCCCCATTGTCTTATAGGTGCAGGTCCACTATATCGAGAACGGAGCAGGGCAAGTGAAGGAGGGAGCACTGCGCATGCGCACCCACTCTCCATTCATTTTCTATGGGGCCCGTGAAAATAGCCGAGCGCTAGCTCGGCTATTTCCATCGGCCCCATAGAAATGAATTGGAGCGGGAGCCGCGCATGCGTGGTACGCTCCCATTCATTTCTATGGGGAGCCGGCTTGGTGGTGGCCCGACCGGAGTCCTCCAGCCACCACCTTGTGGGGCTCCGTTCTTGATATAGGTGCGTGTCCCAGCAGTGGGACACGCACTTATAAGACAATAGCGATATGCCCCCACTGTCCATGATGAGAACACCTTTAATAGAGAGAAACGTCCATCAGAGTTGCTCTTTGTTTAGCAGGTCTCTGTTCTGGTTAAAGAAGGGGTCCCCTTTTTTTCTAAAAGTAGACATGAACAGGGACTGTCTTCAAAAAACAACCCTTTTAATGTGTAATCTCTGTTGCTGCCTTGTGAAAAGCTGCAAGTCCAGTTTGTAAATTGAGCAGCTTTATCTCCCCTCTCCCAACAGGAACTCCCAGCATGACTTCAAGCACCAGTTAGGGGCTGAAAAAAAGTCAATCAGCCATTGTGCTACAGCAGTGATGTACGGTATATAGACGTGTAACATCCCTCCTACCTAAAGCATAGAGACAGTGAGATTACATCAAGGGTTGTCAAAAAGTTATAACCTCATGATGCAGTTAAAATCCTGATATATTAATTCTGGATTGTTTTCAACTTTTTTCTATTATGTTTTCATTGCATTTATTATATTTGTGGTCATGGTTAATAATACAAACTCGGCCAGCGTGCCCGCCTTGAACCTAAACCAGCTGAGGTGTGCCTGGAGCCGGGTACGAGAGCAGCCTATAAGGGGGCAAAAAGGAAACCAAGATAGCTAATTCAAGGATTTTATTAATTCATAACAGCAGAGACTGAAAGGCTTGCAAAATCTCTACCTGTGGGTTAGGTATATACCTGGTGAAACAAGACGAGCGCCACCTTCCCATTCTCCGGATGACATGAGCGGGGACCCTGTGCTGGGAAGCCGCGGAAGCAGCTCCAATGCGGAAGGAATGGCCAGATATAGAGCCGGGGTCAAACCCTAAGCCAGAGGCAAGAGTACGGGTATGGCTGATGAATTGAGCGGAGGTGAGAGCGCCATTGAGATGTGGTAGCAGTGGGCTGTGAGGGGGAGCATCATGGATGGCGTGCATGAGCTGGCCAAAGACTTGTACCGGGCACCAGACTGGAAAAAATTAACCTCAACCGGGGGACCTGTTTGTCTTGTCCTAGTGGATGTTAACTTAAGCGTATAATGGTCCTGGTTCCGCACCAGCTGTTCCTTGGACAGACCGCTACGCCCCGCAGAACTGCAAGTGAATTCGCCTGGCCTAAGGAACCCGTAGAAGCCCAAGTACATAGCTGCTTTAATGACCAAGCTGGAGAAGGGCCCAAAAGGGGCACCATCCAGGGCTGAAGACAACCTCCGGAACATCTCCCCTGTGACTGTCTGTCTACGGGACAGGGGATTGACCCTACCTTTCTGGACCCCTCCCAAGGTGGCCTTGACCGCATGCGCAGAAAAAATTGACCCCCCCGGGTTGTGGAGCATGGTGTGGTGTTGGACGCCCGCAAGGTATAACTTGATGGTGTTGTATGAGAGATGCAAATGGTGATGACAATGAGCGATGAAAGCCATGATGTATGGGATGTCCGCTAGGCCACCCTGCGGGTGCAGATTTGAGAACTCCCGGTAGGTTCTCAGGCCTGATTGATAGTTCCTGGCTGTATTTGGGGCGAGAGACTCCTGTGCCAGGTCCCTTGCTGAGGAGACGAGCATATTTAGCCCATTGTCAGGGAACTGAATGCCGGGGTGGGACATCTGAGTGGATCGGCTTCTGGCATGACCTGAAAAAAAGAGGGTGAAATTGAACCGGGATAGCGCGTCCGCCGCTACGTTTTGCTGACCCGGAATGTGGCTGCAATGCAAATGGAAATTGTGGGACAGGGCAAGCCATACCAGCTGGCGCAATAGTGCCATGATCTTTTGGGACTTAGCCCTACCCTTGGCCAAGATGTCGACTAGAGCCTGATAGTCCATAACAAACATCACCGGTGAGTTAGCCCAGAGATGACCTCATGTCCGAGCAGCTGCGACAATGGGGTATAACTCCAACAGGGAGGAGGTGCGGATGGACTCGGCATCCTCCAGGATGGACATGGGCCAACGGTCAACCAGCCAATGGGGACCCCAAATGGCTGCGTAACCGCAGGATGCGGCGGCATCTGAAAAGATAGTCGGGAAGGAGGGTGACCACGGAGGGACGAAGAGGGAGATGCTGTTCCACTGGGAGAGGAACAACTCCCACATGGCCAGGTCTGCCATTGCCTGGCCATCCAAATGGATGACGCTGTCCTGTTCGGATGCTGAGAAGCCTCGACACGAATGTCCTAGAGGCGAATGCCTCGACACAAATGCCTCGACACGCATGATCCTAGAGGTGAAATTAAGCCGGCCCAGAAAAGATTGCAACCCTAGTGAGGTACCCAGAGGAGGCAGGTGGGAAATGACCTCTCGGCATTGAGTGAGTTTCTTTTCCCGGGAGGCTGGCCTGTAGGCTGACAGAATCCAGGATGATGCCCAGGAACGAGACCCTAGTGGCGGGACCCTCAGTCTTGGCCTGGGCGACCGGAACATCTAGACTGGCGAACATCTTAAGGAGGACAGTGAGAATGCCAGATCCGCCCTGCGGGCCATCAACGACCAGTAAGTAATCTAGGTAGTGGATGACCGTCTGAAGGCCACCGTGATGGACCAAAATCCAATGTGGCGCCTTGGCAAACTGGTCGAATAACCAGGGGCTACTTTTAGAGCCGAACGTGAGTCTGTTGGCAAAGTAATATTGGCCGGCCCACTCGATGCCATAGAACTGCCACAACTGTGGTTGGATGGGAAGGAGCTTGAACGCATCGGCGATGTCTGCCTTTGCCAACCAAGCGCCCCTGTAATGCAACAGAATGGCTCGTATGGCGTTGTCTGTGGAGGAGTACCTCATGGCGAATTCCTCAGACGGAATGATGGAATTGAGGCTGGGAATAGCAGAAACGTGAGGGGCGGACAGGTCATAGATCAACCTTTTTTTATTAGTGTTTTTCTTGGAAACTAGGCCCGATTGGGTTGATGCACCATGATGCAAAGGGAATTAGCGGGAAAGGGCCTATGAGGAAACCTTTCTCCACCTCAGACCGGATCAATTCGCTAGTTGCTGGTGGGTCCATGGTGGCCGATAGCAGATTCCTGCCCTCCCAGGGAACCTGTGGCAGTGTAATGAGCCCTGTGTGGAACCCCTGCCAGAAGCCTGCCAACAGGAATGCCACGAAGTTCTGATCGTGGTGGTCCCGAAGGAGAGCCGCCAAGAGGTCCACATTAATGTCGGCTAGTCAGGATCCTTTGGCTGCCTTTTTAGGACAGGAGGACCGCGGATGGGCTCAGAAACACAAGTAGCACACGTGGAGAGATCTGCAACTGGCATAGGAGCTCCCGAATTTTAAATTGTTGCAGATCTGACTCCTTCCTAAGTAGTCAATGGGTCGGCCAAGTTTGTCAATGGAGGGGTTGGACGGCTGAGACCCAGAGGTTCCCGGGAGAGCCCTGTCCTGAGACGGGTGAACGTTATTTGGGCACTATTCAGACGTGTGAAAAATAGACTGGCACATTGCGCAGGTGGGTGCCCTGAGGCCAGCGAAGTGACGGCAGAAGAGTTCTGTGTCAATGGAGGCCCAGCTGGTGACATACTGGAACTGTGCCAATGCTGCTGCCGCCTTAGCCGAGAAGGAACGATGGGAGTCGTAGAAGGCTGAACCACCATACTTGTGACCCAGGTCAGTGACCAGATACAAGTAGCTGTCCAGCTCTTCTCTCCTTTCAGGCTGTGCGGTGCAGACAATGTCTCTGAAGAGGCTAAATGCTAAGACAAACTCAGGAATAGACAACTTGCCCTGAGGACCACCCTGTTCTCTGGCACATCCTGGGCGGCAATGAGGATCGATGCCAGATTGACGTCCTTCCCTGCCAGAATGTCCCTCTTGAGATTGTCAGGGATGAAATGCGAGGGGGCCGTCTGGGGAATGGGCCTGTGGTACATGGTGTCAGCCAAACCGAAGTGGACGGTGTGATCAGCGGGACGGGTGCCGGGGGCGCCACGGATGGCCGGGATTCCAGCTCTGACACCCTCGCCCGGACATCAGCTACGGAATCGACCAATGAGTTCAAGGTAGACTGCAGCTGTACCAGTGACAGCTGGATGGAAGACGTCTCCGGTTGCACCACAGAAGCACTAGTCTTGATCAGGAGGAGTTTTTATAGTTCTGCCTTTCTGGCGGTGGCTGGGTGCGGGATGCCTCTCCGGTTAAGCTCCGCCAGCAACTTCGGAATGGTCCAACTCCTTAAGGATGATGGATCAGCTTGGCCTGACATGACTGACCCTGAGACAGATAGGCTGTCATCCATATCCGAGGCCCGAGACATAAGTGAGCTGTCGAAACAGAATAAAAAAATAAATAAAAAAAAAGGTGATGGAGTAACGGGACCGAAGAGGTGCAAGACGGAGATAAACACGTACCCGAAATAGAACCTGTAACATGGACTAGCAGAACCTGACCTTGCCGGATAGACGAAGAAACAAATTAACTTTGAACATTGACCCGAGGGGTACGCTGACGGAGTCAGTTCGAACTTACCTGTGCAGGACCGATAGGAACCTGGGAATAGGGAAAACCCTGAAAATAAAAGCAACAGGCGAAATTTGAGAGTGCAGAAAAAAGGATGACCCCATACCTGTTAGAACCAGGCGAACTGGCCAGGATGGGGCGCACCCCTAGGTCAAGTAAACAATCCGAGTGTATCTGATTTGACAGAAGACCACCTGAGCGTACCAGGTGGGTGAAAGGAGCGATGGCGCGTTGCCATGACTTACATGGAGAACCTGTGAGTCAGGGGAAAAAGAGCTTAGAACAACTAGGGGAGCAGCCGAAGAATGGCCCCTTAGACAGTACAGAATGACAAGGACAAAGCCAAGCAGAATGGTGCTACGAAACCCACGTATCAGAGAAGGAAAAAAGGATGAGGATCTGGGCGTACCAGGAATGTACCCTACCCTGGGCTATGAACACAACGACAACAGTGGCCTGGGCGTACCAGATAGATGAAACCAGCCTGGGCGCAACCAGGTAGAGAGCAATTGAAAAGGATGGCCACCTTAGCGGTTAAGGTGGTGGTTTTGTTTTAAACCGTAAAATGTATTTTTTTATTTTTATTCTTTTTACTATTAAACTGAATTTTTTTTTTTTACCCAATGGCCCCCAAGAGCATGGCAGAAGGCCCTGCCGCACCCCACCTGGGATGCTAGCACGCGGAACCCTGGCGCAGGAGAAAGTTAACCTGGTCTTGAACATTTATGAAACAGGAATTATGTTATGGCTGGAAGAAAAACAAATAGCGGTTTCACGGTGGAACGTACGCTGCTGCAGTAGTAACGGCGACTGCCATGGGGGAGGATCAAAACAAGGCGGCAGCTAGGACCAGGAGGCGCGTGAGTTCCACCCTGGAACGCACGCCGCTGAGCGCTGCATATGCGCCTATTGGAGCCGGCCAAGCACTTGTCGCCAGCCATGAGGAGGGCCGCGTGCGTTCCACGGTGGAACGCACGCCGCTGCAGCAGTATCATCAACTGCCATGGGGGTAGGTTGAATCAAGCCGGCATCCAGGACCAGGAGGTGCGTGCGTTCCATGCTGGAACGCATACCGCCGACCGATGAAGTGTACGCATGGTGGTAGGACTGCTGCTGTCCCCTGCTTGGCTTGGCACTGACCGGATTCCCCAACTTACCCACTTGAAGCGGAGCTGTAGCGTGAGGCGGCCGGCAGAACGAGGGAAGCACACGTCACTCTCCTACCCGGAAATTGAAGACCGGAACACCTACCAGGTGAGGGAGAGAGGGGCTGATAAAGGCTCAAGCCCCTCCCACAAATTCAGGCTGAGCTTCAGCCTTACAAACTAGTCCATGCGCTGAATCTTGCGCAAAAAAACTTGCATGGTTTTTCACTAGATTACACCAAGAATAGGACGTACTCCCGAGCTTCTGGGTATATGATTGTACATAACAGCTAGATACATTTCCTTAAAGGGATAATGTAGCCAGCACTAGATTTTTTCAGATTAAGGTATTTGTATATCCCATCAAAATAAAAATACAATGAAAACCAAATAAATGAACCTCCATGGTGCCAGTTACTGGGAAAGAAGATGCTAGATCCACCATCATAACTCCATACAAAGATGAAAAGTCCTACGGTATTTCTAACGAGAGTTAGATTCCTCTATTGAGCCCCTGCCACATATATTTGTGAAGGCAAATCCTGTCCATCTGCTCTACTAGAACCTCTGCCCGGGAACCTCGATATGGCCCAGTTCAGACAATGCAGTCATGTAACATTACATTTCCACCTCATAGGCTTTAAAACATAATGCTAACAGTTAGTCACCAACATCTGACAACTGTTCATATGTCCAGCCAGCTAAAAAGAACAGAATTATGAAGCTGCCTTTTAAAAAGTTGGGGAAGATGACATGATGGTGAGACTGAAGTCTTGTATAAATAATTGGAGGGATATGTTTGTATAGTGAGCCAATCCTAAGAAAACACAGACATTTCTACAATTCTAATTTCCAAGGGATAAGAACTTGGAAATGTCCCCGAAGAATATTAGTGTTTTATGCTTTACACAGCAAACCTGTGTTACAGAGAAATCGTAGTCAGTACTGAGATTACCATCTACAGTGCAAAAGACATTCCTCAATAATACATGAAAAACACAACAATTCTGACATTAATAATCCGCAATGTGAGAAAATGTGAATACTATAAAGCAACCTCAAAAAATGTATCACAATACTGCTCCTATGTACCAGAATATAACTACTATAATACTGCTCCTATGTACAAGAATATAACTACTATAATACTGCTCCTATGTACAAGAATATAACTACTATAATACTGCCTCTTATGTACAAGAATATAACTACTATAATACTGCTCCTATGTACAAGAATATAACTACTATAATACTGCTCCTATGTACAAGAATATAACTACTATAATACTGCCTCCTATGTACAAGAATATAACTACTATAATACTGCTCCTATGTACAAGAATATAACTACTATAATACTGCTCCTATGTACAAGAATATAACTACTATAATACTGCCTCCTATGTACAAGAATATAACTACTATAATACTGCTCCTATGTACAAGAATATAACTACTATAATACTGCTCCTGTGTATAAGAATATAACTACTATAATACTGCTCCTATGTACAAGAATATAACTATTATAATACTGCTCCTATGTACAAGAATATAACTACTATAATACTGCTCCTATGTACAAGAATATAACTACTATAATACTGCTCCTATGTACAAGAATATAACTACTATAATACTGCTCCTATGTACAAGAATATAACTACTATAATACTGCTCCTATGTACAAGAATATAACTACTATAATACTGCTCCTATGTACAAGAATATAACTACTATAATACTGCTCCTATGTACAAGAATATAACTACTATAATACTGCTCCTATGTACAAGAATATAACTACTATAATACTGCTCCTACTATACAAGAATATAACTACAATAATACTGTTCCTATGTACAAGAATATAACTACTATAATACTGATCCTACATAAAAGAATATAACTACTATAATACTGCTCCTACATACAAGAATATAACTACTATAATACTGCTCTTACATACAAGAATATAACTACTATAATACTGTTCCTATGTACAAGAATATAACTACTATAATACTGCTCCTATGTACAAGAATATAATTACTATAATACTGCCTCCTATGTACAAGAATATAACTACTATAGTACTGCTCCTATGTACAAGAATATAACTACGGGCGGAGCTTGGCTGCCTTCCTGGATGGCTGCCTGTTGCTGAGCTCCTCCGGCTAGCTGGTGATTAACCCCATTAAAAGCACTTTTTTACCTGCACAAATGGTCAAAACGGGGAGAGACCGCAGCAAGGACCCTTTAGAGACCACCCGGGTCCGCTCCAAGCAGCCAGACATGGAGCAATACCTGAAAAAGCAGCCCAAGGCCCGTGGAGCTGAGACCCCCAAGATGGCGCCGGCTGCCTCTCAGCATTCTGAGGGAGAAGATTATTCTGAAGCAGGAAGCGCTTCTGACATCTCGGATTACAAAGCCCGAAAACGGAGTGGAACTTTATCTAAGACAGCACTTCGGGAGGTCCTGGACGCCGCTCTGGCTCCCCTGAGACAAGACCTAGCAGAGATCAAGGTAGATCTGCGCAGCATGGGGCAGCGGGTGGCGGACTTAGAAAATTCGCATGATGCGATTATTCGCCACGAGGGAGAAATATGCGCAGTATTAAATTCGCAAAAAGACTTCCTTAATGATGCTTTGCTGCGCATCGAGGATCAATAAAATCGCAGCCGCAGGCGAAATATTCGCATCCGGGGCCTGCCTGAATCATTCGCATCGGAAGCTCTGGAAAAAATCGCATGCGAAATTTTTGCGAATCTTTTGGGAACGGACAGAGCTGCGAAAATCACAATTGAGAGGATACACAGAGCTTTGAGACCTAAACCTAAAGGCTCTGAGCCGCCGAGAGATGTTGTTTGTGGCCTTCTAAGTTTTGTGGACACTGCGGCTCTGCTGAAAGCAAGTAGAGAAGCAGACAGCTTGAGATTTGAAGGCACACCGATCTTGTTTTTTCAAGACCTGGCTCCTACTACGCTGGCGAAGCGCCGAATTCTCCGGCCACTCCTAGAAGCTCTAAAGGCCTCTGCCATCCAGTTCAGATGGCTTTACCCATTCGGCCTGGCCGTTATGAAGAACGGGAGACAGATTACTATACGCTCCCCTCAGGATCTAAACGCTGCCTGGGTTCACCTGGGTATTTCACCGCTGGAGATACCGTCCTGGATGCCTGCCGATCAGGGAGTGCCGATACCCTCGCCTCCAAGCTCGGACCAGTGGAATACTGCCACCTCGGGTAAAGCTACCAGACCTAACCGGGAACGCCATCTCCCCGCCACTTCCGAGTTTCCTCCGCACCGCTGAGATGATATGTCGCATATGGGACACGAATCAACTCTACAGCCCAATAAAAGGGCACTGCCTTCGCTGGTCACCCGGCCTGTGACCCCTGGTGTCACCCAGATGGCGTCCCTTGTTACAGCACGAAAGAGACTTTCCCTTTTCGCTCTATTTGGGACCTTGTTTATGCTACGTTTTATGGTTCGCATTACTTTTCCCCCCTCCCCCCGAGAAGCTGGGGTTTAACCAGCGTCTAACCCGGTTCACGACCCTACCCCCTGATGGCCTCCTTCTGGCCCCTAAGGGCTCCACGAGACCCCCCGCCCGGTAGATCCCGGCTGTCCGCCGTTATGCAAATGGATCGTTTCACCACCGGGCGCCCTGTGGAGCTTTCATTTTTCTGTGTTTTATGCTGGTTTTTGCATTTTACTTTCTGTTATTTTATTTGCAGAAGTTTTGTTCATTTTGTTTGTGTCTTCCCTTCTCCTACCGTGTCTTTCCCTCCTTCTTCCACGCTTGATTGGTCTACCACTGATGACATGCAATGTACCCAACCACCGCCCGGAGATGGCTGAAGTCATAGTTTCCTCTTTCAACGTGAGAGGTCTGAATGAGCCATGTAAGAGGTCGCAAATCCTATCTCTACTGCAGAAAGACAAAGTCTCCATAGCATTCTTCCAAGAGACCCACTTCCGGTCGGGTAAGATACCTAATCTTCCACCCAAAAAATTCTCACAATGGTACCACAGCACACATGGCTCGGCTAGCAGAGGTGTTAGCATCGCCATTCACAAGCAGCTACCCTTCGTAGTCTCGGCTTCTTCCTCAGACCCAGATGGTCGGTACTTGTTTGTGAAGGGCGTAATTGCTGACACTCAGATCACGCTAGCTAACGTCTACGCTCCAAATAGGGGACAGGTCCAATGGCTGGTTCAGACCCTCACGCTCCTATCCTCCTTCAAGGAGGGCATTGTAATTTTAGGGGGAGATTTTAATGTTTCCCTTGATCCTAGCTTAGACTCCTCCTCCGGGAAGTCAGCTATTACGCACATACGTTTGAGGCGTTTGAAATTGGCCCTGAAAAAATTTGGTGTGTTTGACACATGGCGCACTCTAAACCCCTCTGGTAGGGATTATACCTTCTTTTCCCATGCCAAGTCCTCATACCATAGACTGGATCACCTCTTCTTATCCTCCAAACATGCCCAACTGCTCCTACATGCCAAAATAGGTAATATTACTTTGTCAGATCACTCCCCAATTTTTATACATTTCACCTTGACCTCTCTTCCAAAAAGGGAATGGAATTGGCGCCTCAATGACACCCTCATCTTAGATCAAGCCAACTCCCAGAAGCTAGCTTCCTCTCTGACAGAGTTCTTCCAGCGGAATAACGCAGGTCCCACACCTCCCTCGCCACCGATTGTATGGGAGACCCATAAAGCGGTGATCCGAGGTGAACTTATCGCCCTCGGCTCCCATGTTAAAAAACAACGTGCTCAAGCCATTGCTACCCTTATGTCCCAAATTGAGTCGCTCGAACTTACGCACAAACAATCACAGGCACTTAGTTGTGCCACTGAACTTAGTGATGCTAGAACTAAGCTTAAGAACTTACTAAATGTTACATCGGCCAAACTGCTCTTACGCTCTAGATTTAAATCGTACGCTCATGGCGATAAGGGGAACAAACTTATGGCAGCGCTGGTTAAAAAACAACATTCTGATTCTTTTATCTCTGCTATCAAAGATGCTAAAGGAACTCACCTGAAGTCCACCCCTGACATTGCGATGGCCTTTAGCACCTTTTATACGGAGCTTTACAATCTTCCACCCCCATCGAATCAGTCGCTCAATACCCTCACGGACGCCACGGAAAAATTTCTTTCATCCCTACATCTCCCTAATATCACCCAGTCCCAGTCAACTCAACTAGTAGCCCCAATAACGGATGCTGAAGCGCGGAAAGTACTGGCCTCTATTCCTTCAGGGAAGAGCCCTGGACCTGATGGCTTCTCCATTACGTACTATAAAAATTTTCAAGAGGTCCTAGTCCCCCACTTCCGCTCCATGTGTAACCACCTACTGAACGGTGGCCACCTCCCCCCCCAATCGCTTTCGGCCCACATTACGATTATTCATAAAGAGAACAAAGATCCTCTAAATTGTGGTAGTTATCGCCCAATCTCCCTCCTTAACACGGACGTAAAGTGGTGGGCTAAGATATTGGCTCAGCGAATTCAGCGGATTCTCCCCGATATCATCCATAGGGAGCAGGTTGGGTTTGTCTCTGGCAGACAGGGGAACGAAAATACCGTCCGCCTCCTTCACCTCATGAATTGGGCACGGAGCACTTCAACTCCGCTAGCCTTGCTCAGTACAGACGCGGAGAAGGCCTTTGACAGGGTCAGTTGGCAGTACATGTCTGCGGCACTGTCAAAATTTGGCTTCCCTGATCAGTTTATCGCGGCTATTTTCTCTTTATACTCGTCCCCCTCTGCCAGAGTCAAAGTCAACGGCACTCTTTCCCCTGCCTTTGCCATATCCAATGGCACTAGACAGGGATGCCCCCTCTCCCCGTCCCTTTTTGTCATAGTTATGGAAACGCTGCTATGCAAGATTAGACAAGACCCCGCAATTGAAGGCATCAAGATGGGCTCTTGTATGCATACCACCGCGGCATTTGCCGATGATCTATTGATTATGACCACCAACCCCACGATTTCTTTCCCACGGCTCCATTATCTGTTCGAAGAGTTCGGGTGGATATCTAACTTCAAGATTAATTATAGCAAATCCATGGCCCTGAATGTTTCATGCAAATCATATGTAGTCAAGGACCTTAAACGCGCCACCTCCTTTGCTTGGGCCCCCCGTGATATTAAGTTTCTAGGGATACGAATCTCGGCTAACCAAGATGACCTATTTAGTCTGAACTATGGCCCCCTACTCAAAGATATTAGAACACATCTACAGTCCCTTAAACTCCCCTTCATCTCCTGGATGGGAAGGAAGAACTTCCTTAAAGCCTTCATTGTACCCAAACTTCTATATTTAATTCAGACACTACCAATTTGGCTACCCCGCTCCTTTTTTATGGAAATACGCCGTGTGTTCTCTTTGTTCATGTGGGCGGGCAAGTCCTCCAGGATAGCGTACTCAATATTGACAAGAGAAAAGAGATTTGGGGGCTTTGGTATGCCCGACATCCAAACTTATTACACAGCGTCGCTCCTGAACAGGTGCTTTTCTCTCCTCTCACGCCAACCCCCGAATCTTTGCGTACAACTGGAACGTGCTCTTCTCACCTACAAAGAAGGACTTATCCTATGGGGAATCCGCACATGCACCCCGAATAACACGTTTGCCTCTCCCATTTGGAAAGGTATGTTGGTGGAATGGGCCAAACTGTATAAATCCCGAGACATCAGATTCCCTAATATCCACCTCCCCCTACATCTACTACAGAACTATATCCACCCCGATATACTCAGACCCTCCGGAGTCTGGAGCATACTATCTGACCTTACCTTACAAGATATAGCTTCCACGTCTGGGGACTTGGCATGGGACAAGATTCAGGTTCTGCCAAAGGTTAAAGCCCTCTCCTTCCTTTCTATTGGGGCCTTTGGCCGAGATGTTAAAGCCCTCAAGCTACCTTCCCCCACTGATGATACACCTACTTGGCTAGAAAAGAAGCTTTGTGTTCCCGAGTTACCGAAAAAGCCCCTCTCGACACTCTACAGGGAGCTGCTCTCTTCTGCTCCTCCAGCACTGCACTTTATGTCTGCCTGGGAAAAGGAGCTCGCAATCCAACTGTCTGAGCCGGAGAAGGCCTTTATCTTAGCCCATTCACATGGCATCAAAATTCAGGAGAATTCCTACAAGTTACTGACCCGCTGGTACAAAACGCCAGAATTCCTACATAGGCTCAACCCTGACATTCCATCGCAGTGCTGGAGGTGTGGAACAGAAGTCGGCTCTTTGTCACATATATGGTGGTCTTGTAGTAAAATTCGCCCCTTTTGGTCTCAAATAGAGAACACAATTAACCGGATATGTGCCTCTAAGGTACGTCTGGATGCAAAACTAGTACTCCTCTGGTGTCCCAATGATTCCCTTACTCCTGCCAAAGCTGACCTCCCGACCATGCTTCTTACTGCAGCGCGTTTGTTGGTACCCCTCCTCTGGAAGAATGACTCAACACCCTCAATGTTAATGTGGACCGAGAAAACAGATCAACTGTTTAGATTTGAGGAATTAGCCCATTGGGAAACTCGCACACGTTCCAAATTTCTCAAACTGTGGCGACCATGGGAGAAATACCGCAACCCCGAGTGAATTGGAAGAACTCCCTCTCCTCCTCTACCCACCCAATTCTACCCCTTCTCCCAACCCCCCACCCTCCAATCTTGTCTGTGTCTTTTCTTTCATTCGTTGTTACTAAATTGTTTATACTCACTATGTTAGTAGATCTGACATGGTCTGTGAGAATATTGGCACCCATTATGCTGCTGCCATCTGCGAATGGCTTTATAATGATGCATGATTTTTTGTCCAGACCATATGCACTCTCAATAAAAAGAGTTTTGGTTAAGAATATAACTACTATAATACTGCTCCTATGTACAAGAATATAACTACTATAATACTGCTCCTATGTACAAGAATATAACTACTATAATACTGCTCCTATTTACAAGGATATAACTGCTATAATACTGCCTCCTATGTACAAGAATATAACTATTATAATCCTTATCCTACATACAAGAATATAACTACTATAATACTGCTACTACGTACAAGGATATAACTGCTATAATACTGCTCCTACATACAAGAATATAACTACTATAATACTGCTCCCACATACAAGAATATAACTACTATAATACTGCTACCACGTACAAGGATATAACTGCTATAATACTGCTCCTATGTACAGGAATATAACTACTATAATACTGCCTCCTATGTACAAGAATATAACTACTATAATACTGCCTCCTATGTACAAGAATATAACTACTATAATACTGCCTCCTATGTACTAGAATATAACTACTATAATACTGCTCCTATGCACAAGAATATAACTACTATATTACTGCTCCTATGTACAAGAATATAACTACTAAAATACTGCTCTTATGTACAAGAATATAACTACTATAATACTGCTCTTATGTACAAGAATATAACTACTATAATACTGCTCCCACATACAAGAATATAACTACTATATTACTGCTACTACGTACAAGGATATAACTGCTATAATACTGCTCCTATGTACAGGAATATAACTACTATAATACTGCCTCCTATGTACAAGAATATAACTACTATATTACTGCTCCTATGTACAAGAATATAACTACTATTGGGGGCGGAGCCTAGCCACGCTGCTGAATGGCCGCACGAGCTTGAGCTCCTCCAGCAGTCCGGCTCATTTGCCCTAATTAAGCATATAATTTCGCCTTATTATGGGGAAACCTGGCAAGGACAAGGTCAGAGGAAGTACAGAGACGACTCCGAGGCATTCCAAACAGCCAGAGATGGAGAAGTTTCTCCGGAAAACGCCGCGGCTTGTGGCACAGAAAGGCCCCAATATGGCGGAGTCTGCTGTCCATGACTCCGATGCCGGAGACCTCTCAGACGCGTGCAGCGGATCCGACATCTCAGACAGGAGACCCAGAGACCCACCGATTTCAGAGCGGACTCTCCGACGGGTCCTGGAATCAGCCCTCTCGCCCATCAAGCAAGATCTATCCGATATAAAAGATGACCTGAGGCACTTAGGCCAGAGGGTGGTTGCGCTAGAAACAGCGCAGGAATCCATCATGGCGTATGAAGGCAAAGCCTCGGAGGTGCTGGCAGCCCATAGGGCCTTACTGAATGATGCTTTTTTAAAGCTTGAGGACCAGGAGAACCGCAGCCGTAGGCGCAATATTCGATTCCGCGGCTTACCTGAATCGATAGCGGCGGAGGCCTTGCCGACAATGGCGCACGAAATCTTCTCCATGCTGCTGGGCCCGGATAGAGCGGAGGGTATCGTGGTGGAGCGGATACACCGGGCGCTGCGGCCCAGGCCTAAGCCGCAAGAGCCCCCACGAGATATCATCTGTGGCTTGTTGAGCTATGTGGACACTGCGGCCCTCTTGAAGAGGCAAAGAGAAATGGAGACACTCGAATATGAAGGAACGCCATTCCAGATGTACCAAGATTTGGCGCCATCGACTCTGGCGAAGCGGCGCCTGCTAAAGCCCCTCCTGGATGTCCTGAGGAAATCATCAACGCCATTCCGGTGGTTATACCCCTTTGGGCTTGCTGTATCTAGAAACGGTAAAGTACTTACCATACGATCCCCTGCCGATCTCGCTTCAGTCTGGAACTCTCTGGATGTCCCCCCTGTGGAGATCCCTTCCTGGCTACCGGCCGACCAAGATGGCCCCTTGCCGGTTCCGCCACGGATTTCGGCCTGGCAGAAGGCCTCATCGGGCAGACCGGAGCGCCCGAATCGTGGCAAGGCGGACAGGGCCCCCACCTGATTTATGCTAACCTTTTTTCTTTCAGAATAAGTTTATGGGCCTGAGGTTTCATTTTCCCCTTTGGTTGTGGGGATATCTGTTTTGCATCTCTTGTCCTGCATTTTTCAGTTTCCACGTGGCCAGGGGAGATCCTGACCTATTTTTCTGTTTTTGGGGCCTGAGCTGATTTTTCCATATTGGCGGATGGGAATATGATGTTATGAGGAACTGCAATACCTCTTTATTATGTGCTGGACGTTATCTCTGAACTGAGAACTTTGTTCCCCACCTGCAGGGTAATGACCGGAGTGTTACCAGTGCTGGATATGTTTTTTGTTGTTGGTCTCTTTTTGTTACAGACCATAGGGTGCTTTACCTGCCCCCTCGCCAATCCAACCCTGTCTTGGATGGTGATAGGTGAAGCACTCACTCTTTTTCAGATGGATATTCTGTCTGCGCTGGCTCATTGCCAGTTTCATGTGTTGGTTGTTATGTTTTTTTACTTTTTTATTCCTTTTTACCTTCCCCCCCTTTTTTCTCATATTCCTTGCTCTGCTCATATATTCTATGCGCTCTTTAATACTTTCCTGGGTATCTGGTACTATCTCTCTCATGAACGTATGTTGATATGTCGTCAATTGTAGTCGCCTCCCTAAATGTTCATGGGCTGAACGAGCCATGCAAACGGTCTCAAATTATCTCTCTTCTCCTGAGGGATAAAGTCTCAGTTGCCTTTCTGCAGGAGACTCATTTTAGGACAGGTAGAATCCCCAACCTCCCCCCTAAGAAATTTGTTCAGTGGTTCCATAGCACGAATGACTCAGCTAGCAGAGGAGTTAGTGTGGCTATGCACAAAAATCTACCATTCAAGCACACCGCTACCTCAGCGGACCCTGAGGGACGGTACATTTTTGTAAAGGGTGTTTTAAGCGACTCACCGGTTACATTCGCCAATCTATATGCGGCTAATAGAGGCCAAGTACCATGGCTCGTTCAGACCCTTGACCTACTGGCATCCTTTTCTGATGGACTGTTAGTTTTAGGGGGCGACTTCAATGTTGCCCTGGAACCGGCGGTGGACACCTCAGTGGGCAAACCGTCTGTGTCCTACAGGCTTTTGAAAAGGCTTAAATCTTCCCTACGAAAATTGAAGGTCAGGGATGTATGGCGTACTTTGAATCCCAGTGGCAGGGATTATACATATTATTCACATGCCAAGTCGTCCTTTCATAGATTGGATTACCTGTTCTTGTCTGACTCGCACATACACAATGTCTCTGGGGCCCGGATTGGTAGTATCACGTTATCCGATCACGCGCCTGTTATTATTAATTTTTCCCTGTCTGGACCACTCAGAAAGGAACGCTTATGGCGTCTCAACGACACCTTGATTTTGGATCCCACCCACGCTTGCAAAATCGAGAAGTCGATTTCTGAATTTTTCAAACTTAATGATACACCTGACTCCCCTCCTTCTCCTTCCATATTATGGGAATCCCATAAGGTAGTAATTAGGGGGGAACTTATCGCGTTAGGAGCTCATGTGAAGAAACAGAGGACGCAGGCCTTGGATACTGTACTAGCAGACATTGCTCGCCTTGAATCCTCTCATAAGGAGTCACAGGCCAAGCGCTGCTTGAAGGATCTTACTGAGGCTAGAGTACGCTTAAGAAATCTATTGAATGTCACCTCTGCTAAGCTGGTCTTGCGCTCACGTTTTAAAGCATACGCACATGGAGATAGAGGAAACAGACTGATGTCGGCGATTGCCAAGAAGCAGTTCTCTGACTCCTTTGTTTCCTCTATTAAGGACTCCAAAGGCAAAATACATAAGTCCACTCCTGATATCGCCAAGGCATTTTGCGCCTTTTATGAAGCCTTATATAACTTGCCCACCCCTGAGGGGTCCACTACTAGTGATCTTTCAGAGGCAACAGATAAGTTTTTACAGACACTAGACCTTCCCTCTATATCCTCAACCAAGGCGTCCCAGCTTACTAGACCCATTACTGATACTGAGATTCAGAAGGTGCTCACGTCCATCCCTTCGGGCAAAAGCCCGGGCCCAGATGGTTTCTCCATCACGTATTACAAGTCCTTTAAGGACGTTTTAATTCCCCGCTTCAGGGATTTGTGCAACTATCTTCTCTCAGGAGGTTCTCTAGCTCCTCACTCTTTATTGGCGCACATCACTGTCCTGCATAAGGAGAACAAGGATCCAACTTGCTGCAGCAATTACAGGCCGATCTCTTTGCTTAACTGTGATGTGAAGTGGTGGGCGAAGATTTTGGCTACAAGGCTTCAGGATGTTCTTCCTGATATCGTCCATGAAGAACAAGTTGGCTTTGTCCATGGCAGACAGGGGTCCGATAATACGGTACGGCTTCTTCATCTTGTAAATTGGGCTAAAAGATCCTCTAAGCCCTTAGTGTTGGTTAGTACCGATGCGGAAAAGGCCTTCGACAGGGTCAGCTGGCACTATATGTCGCGGACCCTGTCGAGGTTTGGTCTTCCAGACCAATTCATTGCAGCCATTTATACCCTGTATTCGTCCCCCTCTGCCAGGGTCAAAGTCAACGATGCATTGTCACCACCATTTCGCATCACCAACGGGACGAGGCAGGGTTGCCCCCTCTCTCCTGCACTATTCGTCTTAGTAATGGAGACCCTTTTGTGTAAAATAGGGGGAGACCCGGATATTAAAGGTCTTCAGATCGGCCCTTCTACACATGTTGCTGCAGCATTTGCGGATGACTTATTGGTCATGATCTCTAATCCTAAGGAGGCTTTACCCAAATTACTGACTATATTTGAGGGCTTTGGATTTATATCCAATTTTAAAATTAATTATGGAAAATCCATGGCGCTTAACATCTCCTGCCCACAAGCGGTGATTAAGGCTATCAAGCGTGCTACTCCATTCACTTGGGCCTCCAGAGACATTGCGTATTTGGGGACTCACATATCGGCCAATGTACAGGATCTGGCTTCCCTTAACTATATACCGCTTCTGAAAACAGTGCGTACGCATCTACAAAATCTGAAACTTCCATTTGTTTCCTGGGTAGGGAGAAAGAACTACCTTAAGACCTTTATTCTTCCCAAATTTTTGTATTTGCTGCAGGTGCTCCCTATTTGGTTGCCAAACTCATATTTTACAGAAATACGGAGAATATTCACACGCTTCCTGTGGAATGGGAAATCTCCGCGTATAGCTTACTCGGTTCTCACGAGGGACAGAAGGTTTGGTGGTTTTGGGATGCCAGATGTGAAATTATATTATAATGCAGTACAGCTCTGTAGATGTGTGGCTATCATGACTCGTCACTCCGATTCCCTTTGCTCCCGCCTTGAAAAGGTACTGTTCACGAACCAAGAACTACTTACTTTGTGGGGCATTAGGCCTCTTTCGGCCAATCACTACTACTCCTCTCCGGTTTGGAAGGGTATGCTGGTTGAATGGTCCAAAATGGTCCAGTCTCGCATTTTTAATTTTCCTAACCCTAGTATGCCACTTAACTTGCTACAAAACCACATTCACCCCTCTGTGTTAAACCCCTCCGGGATTTGGTCTATGCTTGCTGACATTCCTCTGCGGGATGTCCTTCTCCCGGACGGCAGTTTGAACTGGGATTCAGTGGTGGACCTCCCTGAGGTTAAAGCGGCACCTTTTTTCCACTTAGCAGATTTTAAACGAGACATTAAAAAGTGTACTGGGCCTTTTGCAGGTCATAGCTCCCCCTCTTGGCTTGAAAAGAAGGTTTTGGCTACTAAACCCCCCCCTTAGACCGTTATCCCAGATGTATAAAGAAATACTTTCTTCATTGCCCCCAGAGCTACATTATGTGGTCTCTTGGGAGCGGGAGCTCTCCATGTCTCTTACGGAGCCGGAGAAGGCGTCCATCCTGGCCCACTCGCACGGCTTCAGTCGTTGTGTGAGGATTCAGGAGAATTCCTTTAAGCTTCTCAGTAGATGGTACAAAACACCCGAGTTCTTGCATAAATTAAACCCTGAGGTCCCTGAATCGTGTTGGAGATGTGGTACAGGTATTGGGTCTTTGTCGCATATTTGGTGGTTTTGTCACAAGATTCAACCGTTTTGGAAATCAATTGAGACAGAGGTTAATAAAATATGCAACACTAAGGTATCAATAGATGCTAAACTGGTGCTCTTATGGTGCCCTAACAGCTCTCTAACTCCCTCTAAACATGACCTCCCCACGATGCTGCTTACAGCAGCTAAGCTACTTATTCCCTTTTTGTGGAAGAATGACTCCCCACCGACTCTCCATATGTGGACTGACAAGGTGGACCAGATTTACCGTTTCGAGGAGCTTGCGCATTGGGAGACTAACTCACGTGCCCGCTTCTTAAAATTGTGGTCCCCATGGAAAGCCCATAGGAATTTTACATAATAGAGCAGAAGTTATCTCACTTCCTCGTTTCCCCCCCCCCTCCTCCCTTCCCTCCCTCCTGATTGTTCCTTTCCCTTCTTCCCTTTGTACATTTTTATTTGGTGTTTCTTATTGACTATGGCAAGATTGCTTGTATTGTCTATGCATGATGTATATGCTGTATGTGCATATGGAGATTTGTAATCACCACTGTAATGTCATGTATGGGTCTCGACCCTGATCTTTTGCTCTCTTTCAATAAAAAGAAATATGGTTAAGAATATAACTACTATAATACTGCTCCTATGTACAAGAATATAACTACTATAATACTGCTCCTATGTACAAGAATATAACTACTATAATACTGCCTCCTATGTACAAGAATATAACTACTATAATACTGTTACTATGTACAAGAATATAACTACTATAATACTGCTCCTATGTACAAGAATATAACTACTATAATACTGCTCCTATGTACAAGAATATAACTACTATAATACTGCTCCTATGTACAAGATATTAACTACTATAATACTGCTCCTATGTACAAGAATATAACTACTATAATACCGCTCCTATGTACAAGAATATAACTACTATAATACTGCTCCTATGTACAAAAATATAACTACTATAATACTGCTCCTATGTACAAGAATATAACTACTATAGGACAGGCAAAATTCCCAAGTTACCCCCTAAGAAATTTGTGCACTGGTTTCATAGCACACATGATTCGGCCAGTAGGGGGGTTAGCATTGCTATACATAAGTGCCTTCCTTTTAAGCCCCAAACTATATCCGCTGACCTTGAAGGCAGATTCCTGTTTGTAAAGGGCGTCTTGGGGGACTCCCCGGTAACGCTCGCCAATTTGTATGCACCTAATAAAGGCCAAATCCCATGGCTCGTTCAGACCCTTGCTGCACTATCATCCTTCTCTGAGGGGTTATTGATTTTAGGGGGCGACTTTAATGTTGCCATGGAACCAGCGGTGGACACTTCGGCGGGCAGACCCTCTGTGTCTTACAGGTTATTAAAAAGGCTAAAAATTTCGCTGAGGAAACTAAAAGTTTTAGACGTCTGGCGGATCATGAATCCCAATGGACGGGATTATACGTTTTACTCCCATGCTAAGACGTCCTTCCATAGATTGGATTATTTATTCATGTCTGACTCACATATACGTAATGTCTCTGGAGCCCGGATAGGCAATATAACGTTATCTGATCATGCCCCTGTTTTTATAAGCTTTTCTCTGTCAGGTCCGCAAGGGAAGGAACGTGTGTGGCGCCTTAACGACACTTTGGTCTTAGACCCCACACACGCCACCAAACTTAAGGCCTCGATCTCGGAATTCTTTAGTATTAATGACACCCCAGATTCCCCCCCCTCACCAGCTATACTTTGGGAAGCCCATAAAGTGGTCATTAGGGGAGAACTTATTGCCTTGGGGGCTTATGTAAAAAAGCAAAGGACAAAGGCCTTAGACGCTTTGTTAGCTACTATTGCTCGTTTGGAATCCTCCCACAAGGAGTCACAGGCTATTCATACCCTGACGGAATTGACCGAAGCCAGAACGCGTCTTAAAAACTTATTAAACATCACCTCTGCAAAATTAGTGTTGAGATCCAGGTTCAGGGCCTATGCTCATGGGAATAGGGGAAACAAACTGATGTCGGCTATTGCCAAGAAACAGTTCTCTGACTCCTTTGTTTCCTCTATCAAGGATCCCAAGGGGTTGTTACATAAGTCCACCCCAGACATAGCCAAGGCATTTTGTTCCTTCTATGAAGCCCTGTATAATCTACCCTCGCCGACAGGAGCTACGCCTGGTGTCCTAGCGGAAGCCACTGATAAATTCCTGCAGACCCTTAACCTCCCTTCTATCTCCTCATCTAAGGCCTCTCAACTAACCAGGCCTATTTCAGAGTCAGAAATCCGCAAAGTTCTTATGTCAATCCCGTCAGGCAAGAGTCCAGGGCCTGATGGTTTTTCCATCGTGTATTATAAATCATTCCAAGATGTTTTAATCCCTCGTTTTCAGAACCTGTGTAACTACCTTATGACTGGTGGTTCGCTTGCTCCCCACTCACTGTTGGCACACATTACTGTCCTCCATAAGGAAAATAAGGATCCGACTTGCTGCAGTAATTATAGGCCGATATCCCTGCTTAACAATGATGTGAAGTGGTGGGCGAAGATTCTGGCCTCTAGGCTTCAGGATGTTCTTCCTGACGTGATTCATGAGGAGCAGGTAGGCTTTGTCCATGGCAGACAGGGGTCGGAGAACACGGTGCGGCTTCTCCATCTGGTGAATTGGGCAAAGAGAGCTTCAAAGCCACTGGTTCTGGTAAGTACAGATGCGGAGAAGGCCTTCGACAGGGTCAGCTGGCACTTTATGTCGCGGACCCTGGCGAGGTTTGGCTTCCCGGACCAGTTTGTTACTGCTATACATACCCTATATTCGGCCCCCTCTGCCATGGTCAAGGTCAATGGAGCACTGTCCCCACCATTTCGCATCACTAATGGGACGAGGCAGGGATGTCCCCTCTCACCCGCGCTATTTGTTTTAGTGATGGAGACCCTACTGTGTAAAATTAGAGATGATCCAGATATTATAGGCCTAAGGGTTGGCTCTGGCTACCATGTTACTGCAGCATTTGCGGATGACCTTTTAGTTCTGACCTCTAACCCTTCAGAGTCCTTGCCCAAATTGTTAGATATATTTGAGGACTTTGGATTCGTGTCCAATTTTAAAATAAACTATGGGAAATCCATGGCTCTCAATATTTCCTGCCCCAAAAATGTGATCAATGACCTTAAACAACGTACCCCGTTTGCCTGG
The DNA here is from genome assembly GCF_014858855.1 of Bufo gargarizans. Lineage (NCBI taxonomy): Eukaryota > Metazoa > Chordata > Amphibia > Anura > Bufonidae > Bufo > Bufo gargarizans. The sequence goes on from NC_058080.1 coordinate 49,279,346, forward strand.
GCCTCCAGAGACATTACGTTCTTGGGGACGCGAGTCTCGGCTAATGTTCAGGATTTAGCCTCTCTCAACTTTGCTCCTCTTTTGCAAGATGTGCGTAATCATTTACAAAACCTGAAGCTTCCATTTATATCTTGGGTTGGAAGGAAAAATTACCTTAAGACATTCATTCTCCCCAAATTTCTATATATGCTGCAATCCCTCCCTATTTGGTTGCCGAATTCGTATTTCACAGAGGTCCGCCGAGTGTTCACGCGCTTTCTATGGAATAGCAAATCCCCGCGCATTGCCTACCATGTTCTAACAAGGGATAGAAGGTTTGGAGGTTTTGGGATGCCGGATGTAAAATTGTATTATACTGCTGTTCACTTATGCAGATGTGTAACAGCCTTGTCCCGGCCATCTAGCTCACTATGCTCACGCCTTGAATCTGCATTGATCTCCAATCAGGAATGGCTTACCCTGTGGGGAGTTCGGCCCTTCTCAGCCAACCATTGCGCCTCTTCTCCGTTTTTGAAGGGGATGTTGGTAGAGTGGTCCAAGGTGGTCCAATCCCACCTGTTCAATTTCCCAAACTCCTGTATGCCACTCAAATTTTTGCAATCTCATATCCACCCCTCCGTGTCAAACCCCTCTGGGATTTGGTCCAAGCTCGCTGATCTCACTTTGCGAGATGTCCTTCTCTCAGATGGTAGTTTGGATTGGAATTTGATACTGAACCGCCCCGAAGTTAAAGCTGCTCCCTTTTTTCACCTGGCAGATTTTAAGAGGGATTCAGTTAAGTGTTCTGGATCCTTTGCGGGGACTGGTTCCTCTTCCTGGCTGGAGAAGAAGGTCCTGGCGATTAAGCCCCCCATTAGGCAACTTTCTCTGATGTATAAAGAAATGCTCTCTAGCTTGCCTCCAGAGCTCAGTTATATGGCCTCTTGGGAAAAGGAGCTATCTCTGACCTTTACTGAACCAGAGAAAGCCTTTGTTCTAGCCCATTCGCATGGGTTTAACCGCTGTGTTAGAGTTCAGGAGAACTCTTTTAAGTTACTCAGCAGGTGGTACAAGACGCCCGAATTCCTGCATAAATTGAACCCGGGAATTCCTGAAACATGTTGGAGATGTGGCATAGAAACTGGATCCCTGTCTCACATTTGGTGGCTGTGTCACAAGATTCAGCCGTTTTGGAAGCAGGTGGAGTCTTTGATTAACACTATATGTAAGACCAAGATTGTATTAGATGCTAAACTTGTGTTGGTGTGGTGTCCTAATGATACCCTTACTCCTGCTAAGAATAACCTCCCGACAATGCTGCTTACCGCAGCGAAGCTGCTTATCCCCTTTTTGTGGAAAAAGGATTCCCCACCATCTCTCCAAATGTGGACGGATAAGGTTGACCAGATTTACCGTTTTGAGGAGTTGGCGCACTGGGAGAGTAACTCACGCTCTCGATTCTTAACACTGTGGTCCCCATGGAAAGTATATAGACACTTTGCTTGATAGAGCAGATATGTATCACTTCCTGTTTCCCCTTCCCCCCCCCCCTTCCTGACTTTTCCTCCTTTTCCCTCCCCATCTCTTCTTACATGTCATGTTTGTATGATTTGCTCATTGACAATGATAACCTGTGATGCCCTCACTTGACTTGTATGCTAGATGACTAGTTTGTATTTTTGGCCATTGTATGGTCATGTGTGGGCCTCGGCCTTGATTTTCTTTCAATAAAAAGAAATATGGTTAAGAATATAACTACTATAATACTGTTCCTATGTACAAGAATATAACTACTATAATACTGCTCCTATGTACAAGAATATAACTACTATAATACTGCTCCTATGTACAAGAATATAACTACTATAATACTGCTCCTATGTACAAGAATATAACTAGTATAATACTGCTCCTATGTACAAGAATATAACTACTATAATACTGCTCCTATGTACAAGAATATAACTACTATAATACTGCTCCTATGTACAAGAATATAACTACTATAATACTGCTCCTATGTACAAGAATATAACTACTATAATACTGCTCCTATGTACAAGACTATAACTATTATAATACTGCCTCCTATGTACAAGAATATAACTACTATAATACTGCCTCCTATGTACAAGAATATAACTACTATAATACTGCTTCTATGTACAAGAATATAACTACTATAATACTGCCTCCTATGTACAAGAATATAACTACTATAATACTGCTCCTATGTACAAGAATATAACTACTATAATACTGCTCCTATGTACAAGAATATAACTACTATAATACTGCTCCTATGTACAAGAATATAACTATTATAATACTGCTTCTATGTACAAGAATATAACTACTATAATACTGCTCCTATGTACAAGAATATAACTACTATAATACTGCCTCCTATGTACAAGAATATAACTACTATAATACTGCTCCTATGTACAAGAATATAACTACTATAATACTGCTCCTATGTACAAGAATATAACTACTATAATACTGCCTCCTATGTACAAGAATATAACTACTATAATACTGCCTCCTATGTACAAGAATATAACTACTATAATACTGCTCGCTATGTACAAGAATATAACTACTATAATACTGCTCCTATGTACAAGATATTAACTACTATAATACTATAACTGTTTACAAGCACTTTTTATATGTTGGTACGGGACAGCAGGTGCAGAACACCTTGTCATCCAGTGTGACAGATGTCCGTCTCCACGTCTTCTTTCTCCACTTTTTGTTCCCTGAACACATTGCTGATGACTTTACGGAGAGACTTTCATCTTGATAGTTTGACCTCTCTGTCCACTTCTTTCACCACAAAAATTCTGTATTTTTATCCGATACAGTGTCGCTTTGCAGCCCCGGACTAGTTCTAGGAGCTTGTGGAGCGCAACCTAGTATTGTTATCTAAAAATCGATCTAATGTAACTAAAGAACAAAATGATGCTGTCCCTTCTTTGTGGTGAAACAGGCGGACGAGGGAGGAACTATTGTAATGCTGGACTCTAAACCTATAGATGTGAAATGATGAATCTGTTCAGAAAAAACTCAAAAGTGACCCCACGATGGATGGCGGAGGGGACCTCTTTTGGGATTCCCACCCCCAAGCCCGCCGAGTACATAGTCCCTGACTGCCCACTTTTACCTGTACTGCATTCATTACCTAAAATTCATAAACTGATTCATCTACCCCCCACTCCGCCCTATAGTTTCCGGAATCGGGTCTCTCAACGAGTGGGCTCATTGAGCTTATACCTGGATATTTCCGGGACACAAAACATGTCCAGGGTGCATTAAATAATATCTCATGGACAGAAAACGATATTTGGTTGTCAGCTGACGTGGGGTCATTATAGCCCATCAGTCTGCTATCATTGCTCTGCAGTGGTTCCTGTCCATGTGCGGTGATTATAGTTCTGATCTGAAGGATTTTTTGTGTTCTGCTCTCTGGGATCTCCTAAAACACATAAGGAGGTTTTTTTGCAGATTTCAGGAGCATCCATGGGCGCTAAAGTGTCGCCATCTTTAGCCAATGTTTTTATGAGTCATTTTGTAAGTAAATATTTATTTGGTGACACTAACCCCTGTGCTCGGTGGCTGCTCTGGTACGGTCGCTACATCGATGACTTCCTGTTTATATGACGTGGCGATGACATGCAGGAGTTCATCCATTTCCTTAGCTTTACTCATCACCATCACCAGGAACATATATCGCTTTGTTTGGATTTAAATTTACAAATAGACTGGATGACCCAAAAGGTCATAAGTACAACTTGCAGGAAAAGTACAGCGCGCAACACCATACTGCGCGCAGACTCCGGTCACTCATTCAGCACTATCAAGTCAGTCCCGATTGGTGAATTTACTGGTGCCAAAAGGAACTGCTCTGCTGATGATGGTTTTAAAAAGGAGTCTGTTCACATTAGGAGCAAACTGAGCAACCGTGGTTATCCCTCATGGAGGCCAAATAGAGCAGAGAACATCGTAAAGTCAAGAAATAGAAGGGATGTGTTATAGTCCAATAGACCAGTCACTGCACAGGAAGGTTAGGCTACGTTCCCACTGGCGTTTCGGCTTTCCGTTTGAGAGATCCGTTCAGGGCTCTCACCAAAAAAAAAAAAGGAATGTACTCCGTATGCATTCCGTTTCCGTATTTCCGTTTTTCCGTTCCGTTGAAAGATAGAACATGTCCTTTTATTGGCCACAAATCACGTTCCGTGGCTCCATTCAAGTCAATGGGTCCGCAAAAAAAAATGGAACACATACGGAATGTGTTCCGTATCTGTTCCGTTTTTGCGGAACCATCTATTGAAAAATTTATGCCCAGCCCAATTTCTTCTATGTAATTACTGTATACTGTATATGCCTAACGAAAAAACGGAACGGAAACACAACGGAAACAAAAAAAAACGGAACGGATCCATAAAAAACGGACTGCAAAACACTGAAAAAGCCATACGGTCGTGTGCAGGAGGCCTAAAACTGCTAAGGCCCCTTTCACATGGGCGAGAATTCAGTGCGGGTGTGATGCGTGATGTGAACGCATTGCACCCGCACTGAATCCGGACCCATTCACTTCTATGGGGCTGTGCACATGAGCAATGATTTTCACACTTCACTTGTGCGTTGCGTGAAAATCGCAGCATGCACAATATTGTGCGTTATTCACGCAACGCAGGCCCCATAGAAGTGAATGAGGCTGTGTGAAAATCGCAAGCCAAGTGCAGCAACGCATGGTTGCTAGGAGACGATCGGGATGGGGACCCGATCTTTATTATTTTCCCTTATAACTTGGTTATAAGGGAAAATAATAGCATTCTGAATACAGAATGCAAAGTAAATTAGAGATGGAGGGGTTAAAAAATAAAAATAAAAAAATAAACTCACCTTATCCACTTGTTCGCGAAGCCCAGCTGGTCTTCTTTCTTCTTCTTTGATGACCTGGGAGGAAAAGGACCTTTGGTGATGTCACTGCGCTCATCACATGGTCCATCACCATTCATTTCAATGGTTCCTCAAAAAAAATATATGTACTCCGTATGCATTCCGTTTCCGTATTTCCGTTTTTCTGTTCTGTTGAAAGATAGAACATGTCCTATTATTGCTCGTTCCGTGGCTCGATTTCAGTCAATGGGTCCGAAAAAAAAATAGAAGACGTAAGAATATACTCTGCATGTCTTCCGTATCTGTTCCGTTTTTACTGAAAAACGGAACGGAAACACAACAGAAACAAAAAAAAAAGGAACAACGGATCCGTGAAAAACGGACAGCAAAACACTGAAAAAGCCATACGGTCGTGTGACCGTATGGCTTGAACATTCTCTTCACTTTGCGTTTGCTGCAGTGCCACGCTTTTCCGCGCCCGGGGCCTCTGTATTGGAGCTGGCCGCGATTATCTTTTGCTGCAGTGTATGGCTGGAGTTAATGTAAGGTAAACATTCAGGGAAGTTCTCCTCTGCCGTGGATGGAGCAGATGTGGCTCTACATAACCTGCTGTGTCTCTCTGTTTGCACACCGCACGTTGAATAGTTGTCACATTCACTGTTTTGGGTGGTTTACAGGAGGTCGTGGTTGGTTCTTTGATCTTAGTCGCTGAGGAGCCAAGCAGTGAATTGAGTTAAATATTTGGAAGAAATATGGAACAGAAACCCTTTCTTTCTGCTTTGTTAGGAGTGAGCCGAGCCTGTGGAATAAAGGTACAGCCAAAGTCAACAGACTGGGGTTTATGTAAGACAGATAGGAGCAGGCATGGGGTTTTATGACTGGCATATTAGGAGCACCAGTATGTATCGCTGGAGACTGATACAGGCTAGGTGTCTATCTATGTACTGTGTAATCTGTGCTATACATCTATATTGATTTATGTGTCTGTCTTTTTCTTTAAAATACATTGTGTACATACATTACTTAACCTGTACTGCTCCTGAGTTACATCCTGTATTATACTCCAGAGCTGCACTCACTATTCTGCTGGTGGAGTTAGTGTACATACATTACATTACTTATGAATTCATTCCTAGGAACACGTACTTTGCCCCTTTTGTCATAAACCAAAGACTACAAAGGTTTTCTAAATCTTTTGTCAAATGTATGCAAAGTAAAAGTGGAGCAGCTGAGAGAACTAGAGATCTATTCAAATTATTGCACCAGGGAAGCGGAGCTTAAATGTGCCCACCCAATGCAACAAATGCAAGACCCCATCTTGTTTTTTTACCCTTTTTTGGGGTCTCTGTACGACTCACCATCTTTTCCTGATATGTATCTCAGGATTCAGGAACTGAACTTCCTAAACATGGTGTTCAGTCTTATTACAAACATTTTCAATGCATTATGGCAACAATTGTCATAAAACATAGATAAATCTCCATAAATTCCAAATCCCCCGCATCTCTTTACATAGTACTTAGTACAACTCTGGCTGCCTGCCTCCTCCACTAGGGGGTGCTCAGTGGATATGAATTTTCATAGCTACCATAGAACTCAGTGGAGCTGTAACAATCTCTAAGCAGTGAGCTTCGCCCTTACAATAGGTTCAACTGCATTTTAAGTTCTTTGTGGTGGGGCACCCTACATTTAAATAGTCACTGTACTTTTGCACAATTTCATTTAGTAGAGAATTGTGTATCTAGCAAATTTCAAAAATCACTACTTTTAAAAAAATGCTAGAAAGTCATGGCCACTAGGGGTCTTAGTTCCACCTAACTTGCAGTCCACTGCCTGTTGCCAGGCTACAGTAGATCCATCTCTAGTAACAGAGCTAGCTAAGCTACTGAGCTTCATAGAAGAACTGCTTCTACACTGTTTCTGAAGAGCAGAGAAGCTCCTGTGTGTGATCTCTCCCTCGGTAAAAGAAAACAAACATAGTGGGAAGTAAGGTTGCTGCACACAGCATTGGCAGATTTAACAGAAGTGAGACACCCCCTGCTTGTGAGAGAAATGCATCTAGCTGTGCAAGTGAAACAGGGAATAAAATGGCTGAGGAAGATATTAGGCAAGACAAAACTTCACAGGTATGATTCCACAATAAAGTACAGAAATTATGCAAGATTTTGTGAAAACTCGGGCACGCTTTAAGGCCACTTTCAGATGCGAAGCACTTTCTCAGAGTTGTTGTGCAGTTTCCACAATGCAGATCCACAGTGGTGTACAGTACAATGCATGTGGATGGGGTTTTCAAAATTGCTATACGATAAAATGTGCATGAAATCTGCAGGACAGTCACTGCCAAAATGTGTTACATGAAGATTTGAGAATGGAATAGGTGCCCTTTAGTTTGGACACAATTTGCATGTTATGTCTCTGAGAATGAAGCCGTGAATCTCCACGAGTCGTCCTCAATTTCATAGTTAAAAGGGTTGGACGGGTTCAGAAAAACAGGGTAGCTTTCTTCCAAACAACAGTGACACACCTGTCCACAGGTTGTACCTGGTAAATCATCTTGTCTCTATTGAGGTGAATGGATTTGAGCTGCAATACCACACACAACCTGTGGATAGGTGTGGCACTGTATATGGAAGAAAGCAGCCATGGTGCTATGATGTATGGAAGCGAACCATTGTTCTTATTTGTCTTTTTCTGTCTTTTTAGGGTCATTTTTTCCTTCTCTGAGACCTTCAGATGGCGTCTTTAAAGTCATCTTCTGGTTGGGATACTTTAATAGTTGCGTGAACCCTATTATATACCCATGTTCCAGCAAAGAATTCAAAAGAGCCTTCATAAGACTGCTGAGATGTCGCTGCCGGAGAAAACGGCGTCCTCTATGGAGGGTCTACGACAATCAATGGAGAACTTCTATGACCAGTTCCAGGAGGGGATCAGATGTAGAGCAACCTGCAGAGTTTTCCTCCAGAAACTCTTCATTTATTTTCAACCCGGGTAACCATGGAATTACTACAAGGAGGAAGAACGGTTGGAAACTCATCTCTCCTTTCCAAAACTCTTCTTCTCAACTGAAAGAAAAAATGAACAGCCTTTCTAATAAAATAAAGAACAGCTCAACGAAGAGCAACATGTCGGCGGCCTACAAGAGCGAGGTGGAGTCCATCTCCATGGCTGTTTCCAATGACTTTACGGAACTAGAGTATCAAATGTATGACCTAGCAGACTGTTGCGGGCTACGAGAAACAGATATCTAGATATATCTATATTGTCCTGATTTTATTGTCGTTTCTTTATGCGGGGGGGGGGGGGGTTGTCATAGTGATTTTGTGAAAAAAAATTATTGTAAATGAATTTTTGGTATTAATATAAGAATTTCAAAAAATTAGACTAAGATGGTGGCTTGACTATATTGAGTTTTTGGTGTTCTTACCAGTGGTTGATGTTAAAATGTCATACTGCTAGTCATATATCCGTTATGTTTGGATCCTGTATCCAGGTGGGTGAACCCCATAACCGGAGAGAAGACTACACCACCATAGTTTGTAGGGTTGAACTGAAATTGGCTTTTACCTCTGAGTATACATTTTTGATTTGGTGCCCGTGTCTTACTGGGTATATTGACGTAACTCTTCTGTCCATGGTCCAAGGCCATTAAAATGAACTCATTGTAACCTGACTCTGTTCCACCATTTTTGGATGCTTATGAAGGCCATGGTAGGGGTTGTCCGGTCGATATTTTTTGAAAACAGGCTCAGAATGGTGAACAAAAAAATTTAAGGTCATATGTCACCTATCCCTCCTCGCTCCTGTCCCACCGCTTCCTCCTGCTTACTGGTCCCTGTGGACACATTGGAAATGACGGTTTAGCCAATCACTGGACAAAGTGGTCACCCGCTTCAGCCAGTGATTGGCTGAGTGGTCTTTTTATGCATGTTGAGAAGGACCAGAAAGCAGAGACTGGGAGGACCCAGGAATAATCACAACCGAATAGATGTGAGTATGACTTTATTATTTACATTTCTGACAGCATTTTCACCCTCTAAAAAATATGTCATCCGAACAGCCCCTCTTAAAGGGGAATTTGCATTCTAGTCTACAGGTATATGCCAGTTAGAATAGGTTTTAATAAAATTTTTCCAAAGTTTAGATACAGTTTAAATTACATCTAATAGAACATCTCTTAATGGCATGAATTAATGGGGTGCTAAAGAAATGTTTTTTTTGTATTTTAAAATCAATATCATAGGAATTTTCCAGATTGCCCCCAAAACTAAGGGCCACATTTCCAAAACAGTTCCAGTTAATTTTTGTATTACGGTAGGTTGTAGCTAGTGTCCTGATAAATTGGAATTTACAGGGTCCATATGTACTGTGCCAATCAAAGTTCATAGGAATATTGCCAGACAGTGCCCATATGAACAGTACAATATAGTGCTCATATGAATGGTGCCATCCAGGGTCTATAGGAATACCGCCATACCGGCTCCATAGGATTACTTTCAAAAAGTGTCCATATAACGTAATTAGTACCATAGAGAGTCCATATGAATACTGTCACACAATGCCCATGTGAATGGTACAGTATAGTGCCCATATGAGTAGTGTCCTGCAGGGTCTATAAAAATACTGCTATACAGGATCCATGGGGTTACTGATACAGTGTCCACAGGAATACAGCCATATAGTGCCCATATGAATAGTGCCATACGTGGTCTGTAGAAATACTGCCACAAAGTGACTATATAATTAGTGCCACACAGTGCCCAAATGAACAGTGCCATACATGGTCTATAGAAATACTGCCACAAAGGGACCATCTCATTAGTGCCACACAGTGCCCATATAAATAGTGCCATACAAGGTCTTTAGGAATACTGCCACTGAGTGCTCATATACATTGTGCCAAAAAGGGCACCCGAGGAATACTGCTATGCAGTGCCCATATATATAGTACTATATTGTGCCAAATGGGGTCTGGTTCACAACACTGAAAATTCAAGCCCCAGCATACAAAAGTGGTACCATATAATGCAGGGGTCGGCAACCTCCAGCACTCCAGCAGTTATGAAACTACAACTCCCAGCATGCTCCATTCACTTCTATGAGAGTTTTGCATGCTTGGAGTGGTAGTTTGATCACAGCTGGAAAGCCGGAGGTTTGGTGTGTACAGTGCCAACATTGTGCCGCTAGTCACTGTTTCTGTATGACAGCATGCAACGTTGTCTGTGCTACTGGCCCTTTTCTAACCGGCTAAAATACACTTAGGGGGAGATTTATCAAACTGGTGTACAGGAGAACTGACTTAGTTGCCCAAAGCAACCAATAAGATTGTACCTTTCATTTTCCAATGGCGCTGTGAAAAATGAAAGGTGGAATCTGATTGGTGCTACGGGGAACTAAGCCGGTTCTACTTTACACAAGTTTGATAAACAACCCCCTTGATCCATGTTTACACAATGGTTTTGTGTAGAATATATATTATGTATCTGTTTTATTGTTTAGAGACCATGTACTTGAGACCCTTTACTTGAATTCTGGCCATTGCCCTACTGGTCACTCCAGTCCTAATGTTGGGGCTAAAATAAAGGAAATGGCAAACTACAGAGGCTTCTTCCACATTTTACTTTCCAATGCGTCTCTTTTGGGTCCTATAGCAGTTACAGTGGTTATAGACAAAGCCTCCAATTTTCCCTTGCAGTAGTGCTACCCAATGTTAAATATCTGTATGCAGTAAGTTATTTAGCTCCCTCTAGTGGTGAATGCAGACAGCCAGAATTGTATCATGTAATTGTATAATAAGAAGAAGCAGGTGATTTGAAGCTCCTGAACTCCCTCTAGTGATGTCTACACTCAGACCGGGAAACCGCTTGAGGACCAGCACTGGTTTGGCAAGAAGTTGACGTTTTTTGGGGGGTTTTGTGGACCAATAGTATAAAAAAATAGTGTCAGTTGGTCTTATCAAAAGGACATTTCAGGTAAGTAAATTTCACTCTTCGTCATCATTCTTGGCAGCACTTAGAGATTTAAGAAGCAGAGGAAGGGATGAGGAGAGAAGAGATCGCCTTGTAAAGACTCTAGTGCTGAAGTCCGAGACTCTCGCCAAGATGTCCAGCCTATAATGGTCAGGAAAAAACCTATTTACACACCACGCTGGGAAAATCTTCCAAAGTCTATGATAAACTGTATTAGTCTCAAGATTCTGAAACTTTTCTTCCAGTCAATACATTGACTTGAAGCATGCACCCACATCAGTTCTCTTCTTAGTTTTTTTTTCCCATTCTTCTTGAAGAATTTTTTTCATAAATGGTTCAGAAGGATACACGTTTTCAGATGTTTTAGGGAAGTAAAAAGAGAGACTGTTTTATCATCTTTTGGTAGTTTAGAAGAATAAACTTCCATCAGTTTTTAGAAACTTGGAAGAATTTTGTTTTTTCAAGATGAATACATTTTCAGGTTCTTCCTCAGAGTCTGAGCTTGAAGAAACAGAGGAGCTTGGCCATTTGTTGTCAGAATCCAAGGAAGAGGAGATAGTAGGCATTGACTGCAGAAAACTACAACGCTGACCCTCAACCCGTGCCTATCTCCCCTTCCCAAAAATAGAGACACAAAACGATTTAACCTTTGTTGGACAGGGGTCGGTCACAGCTTTATTTTCATATTAATAAAACATTGTTGCGCAGATCTTAACGTAATAGATATACATTTTAAAATGCCTGAAGGGGTATGCCAACAACTGGACTCCCAGTGGGCAAGTCCACCCTCAGCTCCATCCACTATCTCCAATGATCTACAGACCACCAGCTGTGACTTACCATCAGAAGAACAGCAGACTCTAAAGCAGAGTAACCAGAAACATTATCAAAACCAAGGAGCAAGGGATTGAAAACGAAAAAACGGAAGTGCTGGACTTTCTCAGGCATTCAGAAAAGTGGCCGATTCCCCCAAGGTTGGGTTTCTAAGCCTCTCCTGTGGGCAGGGCTGCATAGGGGCCAACCATTTCCTTCCCTGTACTGTGTGACAGTATATAAAGGAAGGGGCAACTATAACAAGTAACCAAAGAGGGTATAGGAAGGAACCCCAGTACATGCTGACCCTTCTAACCACTATCCTTCCCTGATCTCTACAGTCAGAGGGACCGTCCCTGTGCAGTATGGTGTCTTGCAAAATTAACTTAAAGGGGTTGTGCTTGCACACTACAGGAAAAGGTGTCGACCTCTCTGATGGCCAGGACCATGAGAATGCATAGGTATGCATACACAGCAGCCCCCGTCCTGACCATCTCATATCTGCGCTGCAGCAGTGGTCGTGACCAAATAACTCAAGTGTGAACTCCATTTTACAGGTCGATGTTAGCGCCAAGAAGAAGCGCACTCCTTTTACACCGTCGTCAGCTGATTCCACATAGATGTCTACAGAACCTGTTCTATTAAACCCTTATACAAGTTGAGCCCCCCCCCCCCGACATAGTGGAGAGGGGGTCAGCAGTAAGTTTGTGTTGACGTCACTGATTATTTTGCCCTTCCTCTGATCCGTCAGAACAATAACCTACAAAAAAACGGATCCTGTCTGTGGAGCATCCGCCTTCACTCGGTCAGCATTTGGTCAGTAATCCATCAGTATTGCTAAAGCCCAAAAAAAATCTAATAAATAAATAAAAAGGAAATTAAAACACCCCAAAAATACACAACAAAAAGGGCTTTAGAACATATAACTGCATCGTTGAATTGCAAATATATTTTTCTTTTGCCACTAATAAAAAGGGCTGTAGTTTTCGCACTTCACCACACAACGGCTAAAAAGTCCTTTTTTCCCCACTAATACAAGACAAAAAATGCTATAGAACATATAACTGCACCGCACAAGGGCAAATAAGACATATAAATATTTCCTTATAATAAACCCTGTTAATGGCTGCATCAAACAGCACTTGCACCCCAATAACAAGAACGGTTTGCTGGAATTAAAGAGCTGTATAATGGCAGTTTGGATCCGCAATCAGTGCAGCAAGGTGTAATAGGATTGTTCCTATTACCCAGGCTGTACCTCCCCTACTGAACCCTGTTCTACATAAAAGCTATGGAATGATTCCTCCCTATCCTTTCCCTACACCTTGAATAATCTTTCCCTGCACTTGTAAATAGTTTTTTTTAGCACAATGAAGTTTTTCCTAGCACTGTCCCTATCGCCTGCTGACGTCTCTCCCTGCACTAAGTACACTGGAATATGGCAGAATCTAAGATGGCTGAGGCTATTTATAGGGCTGTGACATCACAGGGCTGGCTGGCTGCTGATTGGCTGCATGCATGGCATTGTGGGTGATCCCTCGTTCCCAGAGTTCCCTTCAGTAAAATGTGATTCGTTACCACGAAGCATGAGGAAATTCAGAATAGAATTTTTCCTGAAATTCAGATCGAATTCCACTTCGTCAACTTCGATTCGCTCCTCTCTAGTCGTAACTCCTGGATACGAGCAGTGTATAATGTGATGGGAAAATGAATCCAGCCAGCAATGGAGGCAATATGGACAATCACAATACATTAGTAAGTGCCTTGTATTAACTTTCTCTACATGATAAATGCCACTTGCTGGAGTGAGACAAACGCTTTAAGACCTGATTCCAACTCGGCAAAAGTTTCTTGAAGGTGTCCCGTAAACCATTTTAGAAAACTTTTTGAATGTTCCCATGGATGTTCATCTAAAGGAGGACAGCAATTTGTGAAGATCTGATCTGGAGCATCGTCAGGTAGGGGATGCTCACATAAGTTACCCAACGTGTGTCTAGACTTTCACGGCCTTTCTCCTGGACATCACGGAGGATGGGCCGGACATTCGGCGCACACACTGTAGAGCTTAGAAGCTTAGAAGATCGTTCAGGAGAGGAGAGATTGGGATTGGAGTCCAAGGTGTCAGACTGGTATGTCTTGGAAGCCAAATGCTCCTCAAATATAAATAAAACCTATTGTGAATTTTTTTTTAAACCCAAAATGCAAGCAAAAAAAAGAATGAGGGTGGACACATCAGCTGACTCCACGCACCTGTATTCGAACTGTGACAAGGACGTCCTATATCCATAACAGTGCTGTTGTCCAGTGATAATTATAATAGGTAGAAAATTCAACTTTGTACTTCAATTTCTCATTATTTTTCAAATGTCATGCTTGCTGTCAGTGAATAAAAACTTTCTTACTTATTTCCAGAAAAACTTCTGTTGATCAGGTACAGCTGATACAAGTGCAAAGCTAGTTACAAAAGAGAGGCAATGTAACAAGCAGTTACTCTCTCATCTGGACATGAGTAGCCTCTGGATGAAAACAGAAGTGTTCTATTCAATGACAGCAACTGCCAAACCTTCTCACTTTTGAAAAGCCCAAGGAGGGACAACATCAGCGGCAATTTTTTTTTTCTTCACATTAAGTCACTTCCCTCACTTCTCCCATCCCAACAACTATCTATAAACCTCCAGTCCCACCCAGTTCCATTTGTGCCCCCAAACAGTAAGAATGGCTTGTTAGTGCCCCTATTATAGTAGTTATGCCCTCTTAGTGCCCTTACACAGTAGTTATGCCCTGTTGGTTCCCACACACAGTAGGTATGCCCCCTTAGTTCCCCCACACAGTAGGTATGCCCACTTAGTGCTCCACACAGTAGTTATGTCCTGTTAGTACTCTCACACAGTAGTTATGCCCACTAAGTGCTCCACACAGTAGTTATGTCCTGTTAGTTCCCCCACACAGTAGTTATGCCCACTTAGTGCTCCACACAGTAGTTATGCCCTCTTAGTTCCCCCACACAGTAGTTATGCCCACTTAGTGCTCGACACAGTAGTTATCCCCTCTTAGTTTCCCAACAGTAGTTATGCCAACTTAGTGGTCCACACAGTAGTTATGCCATCTTAGTTCCCCCACACAGTAGTTATGCCATCTTAGTTCCCCTACACAGTAGTTATGCCCTCTTAGTTCCCACACACAGTAGTTATGCCCACTTAGTTCCCACACACAGTAGTTATGCCCACTTAGTGCTCCACACAGTAGTTTTGTCCTGTTAGTGCCCTCACACAGTGCTGCTCTAATACCCCTAACCAGTAGTTATGCCCCTTTAGTATCCCCACAAAGCAGTTATGTCCCCTTAGTGCCTCCCACAGTAGTGTTGCCCCCTTAATAACCCCACACACCAGTTATGCTCCCTTAGTGCTTCCAGTGTTATGCTTCTTTAGATGCCCCCTGAGTGCCTCCGCACAGTAGTGCTGACCCCTTGTTCTCCACCTTACAGTAGTGAGGCCCTCTTAGTGCCCCCTTACAAAAATACTGTCCCTGACTCCCTGTAGTGTTAATAAAATGAAATAAAGTAATGCTCAAATAGCCCCATTCCACTGATGAACAGAGAACATCTTGCTTTCTCCAGCAGGAGGCAAGAAGCAATGACATCATTGAACTTGCTGAGCTAAACAAGCCTGGAATGATGTCACCGCATGGCGCCTGCTGCTGTGGAGAGTACCAGCCGGGTGAATGCTGGGGGTGACGGCTCCTTTCTTCACCATTGTGTTCAACTGTATCTACGTTATCATGGCACAGATACAGTTGAAATTGGCACATAGCTCAGCCATCTCAGAACCGCAGGAATCTATGTTACATTGTTGCATAGCTTTCCATTAATACTAATGAGGCTAGAGCTAGCCCGGTGCATAGTTATGGATACAGAAGTAATAGTCACCATGGTCCCTAAGGGACCCCAAAATCTCCTCTGCCTCAATGGAAGAAACCAGTGTTATAAATCACATATAGTAGCACTCACTTCTAGCCCGACCATAGACTTTGTTTTTCAAGTCTTTGCCAATTTCCAATACCTTATCTTGCTGTTAGTGAATGGAAAACTTTCAAAACTTTCCAAAACTTTTTAATGAATACGCAAAAATAACCTTTATTTGCATAAAAATGAAAAGCCCCTTTAAGTTTTAGTGGACAACCCAATTGCCCTCCATTCTGCATCTCTCCCACACTCAGTCTTAGCCTTTGTCTAGATTTAGCCGTGTACACAAACTTGTGAATGCAACTTTAATCGATTTATGTCTGTGTGATCTGACTCCGGACGGAGAGGCCATTTTCACCGGATATTTATGGATCTCTCCAGGAAACTATTTTCCTCTATTTTTAGTAACATTCAAACCAATGTTGGACAAAGAAATGACGCTATTGATTTTTCTAGTCGTCTCCTCGGCCGTGAGATGAAATTCAATGACATATGAACTTTAACATTGTCTATCACGTAAGCCCTTGGGTTCACTTTCAGCAAAAGATTTTTGAAATATTCAGTTGAAACCCTCGGGGCACAACGTTAACATTGTAGAAGTTACCCTCTTTCTGAAAAATGATTTCTGCCATTATTAACGATGATCAGCAATTAGGTTGATTTTTAGAGCATTTTAAATGCAAATTAGGAAATAAAAAAAAATCCTGGCTTAAGTTTGCCTCTTAAAATGTCACAACAATTCATTAAGGTTAGAAAAGTGACATTTAAATAATTTTATAAATCAGTTTTGAACCCTAAAATTCACACTTAATTTTAAAGGTTATGGATACCTCGGGAAAGCAGCTTTTTCCACGTTCATTTTCTAATCCATGCTGGACCTGTGTGTCCAGCCTGCTGCTGTCTTCACTAGCTCTCATGTATCAGCACAGCTTCATTCAAGGGCTGATTTCACCTTCTATAGCTCATAACGGATCTCCTGTCCTTTGTACTGACACTAATGCAAAGGAGTGTGTGAGTACCCCTCTCTCCCCCTGTGATTTCACCTCTGTCTATATTCTGATACAATACAGCCCATGTGATCTGCCTTACCTGATAAGGTTCACACTTCAGTTATTTTCATCAGTTTTTGTGAGCCAAAACCAGTAGTGAAGCCTACTCAGAGATAAATTATAATGGAAAAATGTGTTTTTGACCACCACCTAGTTTTGGTTCATAATACCTGATGGAAATAACTAATCAAATAACTGAAGTGTGAACTTAGCCTAACTTGGGTGCTTTACCCCCTCTCCACACTCTCAGGATCAATCTGATCTCTTATCTACTGTATGTGAGAAAATGCAGGGCAGCGAACTGGAGTTTTACAGACTCCACCACAGCAAAACAGTGGGAAATTTTTAATATAGACTATTGAAGAAAGTGGTTTAATTTAGCATTTTGAGCAAATGCACAATAACGTTCTTTTTGGTGCAAGGCCTGGTTAAAGGAGCTTTTTGGCACTTAAAAGGGTTTTCCAAGACTTTTTTACTAGCAGTATCTCATCAGTGGGGGTCCAACATCAGCTTTTCTGAGAATTCAGCGGAGCTCTCAGGCATAGCACCAGCTTACCAAGCATAGCGCCCTACATTGTATAGCGGCTGTGCTTGGTATCATGCTCGTCCCCATGCACTTGAATGTGGCTGAGCTGCTCCTAGGCCAGATGATCGAGGAACGTGATGTCCATGGCCTAGGAAAAGCAGAGAGAAAGCCATGGCGTTTACAGGAGCGCCGCTTCCTTCTCGAAAGCTGATCGGCGGGGGTTCCTGTGAAGGAAGGCGCAAGGGTCCGTCATTGACGGAAGGTACGTGTCACCGAGGTTCCTGGCCTCGGTGAGATAAGAACTGGTTATTTTATGTGTCAGCCGCAGCTAGTGCTCGCTGACACTGTTTATTCTTAGTGTGGCTGAAAAGCCGATCCGGGCCGGTTCTTATTGGGAGCAGCCAAAGAGCAGGGTGGGTGGCTGTTCCCCACGTCCAGGCCAGGTTTTGGGCTGGGGTTTAAAAGCTCAGCCAGAAGCTCAGCTGGGTGTAGTATGTTCCCCCAAGTGAGAGTGGAGCTGTGAAGGCTCTGGGTTTCTAGGAGCTGCATGAGAGCCACCAGCTGGAAGCCAGGCGCCCTAAAAGCCTGCTGTGGATATCCAGGTGACATGTTTGTTTGAGTTTGCTGGACTTTTTGCTGTGTGAAAAACCACGGAGGAATTCCTGCGGTGTGAATTAACACCAGGACTCTGCCAAGTGATTGTGTTATTTTGTTCCTTGTTGTGTGAATAAACACTGACTTTTGCTTTACAACCTTGTTTTTGCCTCTGTACTGCGTCCGCTTACCCTGCCTACCAGAGTGAATCCCTACAATTGGTGGCTTGGAGCGGGCAAGCGCAGTGAGGCTGGCGTGAACGCCGAAAATATTTTTTTCTCACGGTTGTATGTCGTTTATCAAACCGACTAGATTCTAACCGGTGTCAAGAGACAAAATGGAGGCTGTTATGAAGGCCCTCGTGGAAGCTAACCTGCTGCAACGCGAGGCTAATAAGCAGCAGCAGGAGACCAACCAGTTGCTGCTACAACATGTAATGGCATTACAGTCAGCAGGAGCAACCCCAAGCTTACATGATGCCCGGAAAGCAGTACGTGCAGCGATCCCTAAAATGACCCCCGCAGACGACGTCGAGACCTACCTGGCGATGTGTGAAAAAGTGGCCATCAGGGAAAAGCTGCCCCAAGACCAGTGGGCTGAGATCGTCGCTCCGTTTCTGACATCAGAGTCCCAACGGGTGTTTTTTGACTTGCCTGACGATCAAGCAGCCGACTACTCAAAGGTAAAGGGGGAGATCTTGGCAAGCCTGGGGGTGAATGTGCCGGTCCGGGCCCAGCGGGTGCATCAGTGGGGGTTCAACACGGCGGAGCCCGTGAGACCCCAGTATTATGACTTGCTTAACCTGTTACAAAAGTGGCTACAACCTGACGTGTTGAGCCCCACTGCTATGTTGGACCGGTTATTAGCAGACAGGTTCTGGATGGCTCTGCCACCCCCTCTCCAGCAATGGATTGGCCAGGCCTCCCCAGGGAATGCGCTGGAGATGGTCTTCCTGGTGGAGCGCTATGAAGCTACCCGGAACTTACAGGGGGGTTCTGTTGGGAGGGGTGCAGTCAGATCCCGTAACTCTCCACCCCGGACCCAACAACCGGTGCCCATCAAACCTGCCCGGGATATAACCCCTGTGGACCCTGCTCCAATAATCTGCTGGCGGTGTCGGGAGCCAGGTTATGTTCGAGCGGACTGTCCACGTCAGGGGGAACCCATGGACACGAACTGTGGCTTCCGTCAATCATTATATGCCGGGAAACTGTGTGCAGTGGGTGCTTCGGAGTCTCTGAACCACCTGTGCCCGGTTGAGGTGGGAGACACTCCAGCGGAGGCTCTGTTGGACTCAGGAAGTCTGGTGACCCTGGTAAGGGCTTCCCTGGTACGCTCCGCTGAGTACACTGGCCATAAGGTTGGAGTCATGTGTATCCATGGGGACTTAAAATACTATCCTACTGATATGGTGTCTCTGTCTACGGTTTCCGGCAGGTGGATCCACGAGGTGGCTGTTGCAACCCATCTCCACTATGAACTTATAGTAGGGAGAGACTTCCCGGGTTTCACGGCACTGTGGCCAGTTCCGAGAGTGACTGATATGCATGATACAGGTGTAACCCTAGCAGAATGGCCTGGCTCAGGGGGGAGACCAGAACCCTGGGAACCTGAGTCTAAAGGTCCCGCGGTAGGGGTGACCGCCACTTCGGTGGAAGAGGAGGAGACAACCCCGCTGAATGTAATGGTGGGAGACATGGAGGACTTGCCGCCGGGGCCTGAGCTGGCAGACCTCAATATCTCCGGGGATAATTTTGGTACCGCGCAACACCGGGATCCAACCTTGTCCCGAGCCTGGGAAAATGTGCTAATAATAGATGGTGAACCACAACAACCAGGGGCAGAGTCGGTGTTCCCCGTTTTGTGGTCCATCAAGATATGTTGTATCGGGTAAATCAGCTGCGAGGTGAATCCATTGAACAGTTGGTGGTGCCTCAAGCTTATCGCAAACTCGTGTTAGAGTTAGCACACCAGCATGTTCTCGGGGGTCATCTGGGAATGCAGAAAACACAGGACCGGATACTACAACGGTTTTACTGGCCCAGTGTGTTTAAAGAGGTGGACGAGTTCTGTAAGTCTTGCCCGACCTGCCAGGCAACTAGCCCCCAGCACCTTTTTCGCAGTCCCTTGGTACCCCTCCCGATCATTGAGGTACCGTTTGAGCGAATCGCTATGGACCTGGTAGGTCCTGTACCAAAGTCCGCCCGGGGACACCAACACATCTTGGTTGTCCTTGATTACGCTACTCGGTACCCGGAGGCAGTGCCACTGCGACATACTTCTGCAAAACTTATAGCTAAAGAGCTAATGGAGATGTTCTCCCGAGTGGGGCTACCTAAAGAGTTCCTGACTGACCAGGGGACCCCTTTTATGTCAAAGGTCATGAGGGAACTCTGCAAGTTGCTGCGTATAAAACAGTTACGGACGTCCGTGTACCATCCACAAACGGACGGACTAGTGGAAAGGTTTAATAAAACTCTAAAAACCATGTTAAAAAGGGTGGTGACCAAAGATGGAAAGGATTGGGACCTTCTTCTGCCCTATCTCATGTTCGCAGTGCCAGAGGTGCCCCAGGCCTCTACTGGGTTCTCGCCCTTCGAATTGCTATTTGGCAGACATCCTCGTGGCTTGTTGGATGTAGCCAAAGAGGCATGGGAACAAAAACCCACTCCGCATAAAAGCATCCTGGAATATGTTACCAAGATGCAACAGCGGATAGAGACCGTTTTGCCTCTTGTCAGGGAACATATGGAGGCCGCTCAGCGAGCCCAGAGTCAGATCTATAATCGGCAGGCTCGGGTCTGGAACTTTAACCCGGGTGATCGGGTTTTGGTTCTGGTGCCGACAGTGAACAGTAAGTTCCTAGCCAGGTGGCAGGGGCCCTACGAGGTACGTGGAAAAATAGGAGAGGTAAATTACAAAGTACACCAGCCGGGGAGGCGAAAGCCGGAGCAGGTTTACCATGTTAATTTGCTAAAACCTTGGAAAGATAGGGAAACCTGTACGGAAGACAGCCCGCGACCGGGCTTTCTTGGACAAGAGGTTCCGGCTCCTAAGTCTGAGGCAAGGGAAGCGGTTGCCACAATAAAAATTGCTGACAGCCTATCCTCTAAACAGGCTCAGGAAACCAGGGAGTTTGTTAGTCGGAACACGGATGTGTTCTCAGACCTCCCTGGACGCACTTCCGTAATCCAACATGACATTGTCATCGAGCCTCAGGCAAAAATCCGGTTAAAAGCATACCGAGTACCCGAGGCTCGGCGAAAAGCCATCTTGGAGGAAGTGCAACTTATGTTGCGGCTGGATGTCATCGAGGAGTCTAAAAGTGAGTGGGCCAGTCCAATAGTGTTAATACCCAAGCCAGACGGGACATTGAG
This sequence comes from Bufo gargarizans, assembly GCF_014858855.1. Classification (NCBI taxonomy): domain Eukaryota; kingdom Metazoa; phylum Chordata; class Amphibia; order Anura; family Bufonidae; genus Bufo; species Bufo gargarizans. The sequence goes on from NC_058080.1 coordinate 49,300,522, forward strand.
GTTCTGTAATGACTTCCGCAAACTTAATGAGGTGTCCAAATTTGACGCGTATCCCATGCCCCGAGTGGATGAGCTTATTGAAAAGTTGGGCCAAGCCCGGTATTTTTCTGTGTTGGACCTTACCAAAGGGTACTGGCAGGTACCCTTGACAGAGGCTGCCAAAGAAAAAACGGCTTTTGTCACGCCAGAGGGGCTGTATCAGTACAAGGTATTACCCTTTGGTCTACATGGCGCTCCCGCCACGTTTCAAAGGCTAATGGATATTGTACTCCGTCCACATCATCGATACGCTTCGGCGTACCTGGACGATATCGTTGTCCATAGCACTGACTGGGAAAGTCACCTTCCTAAAGTACAGGCTGTAGTGGACTCCCTTCGAAAGGCGGGACAAACAGCTAACCCAAAGAAATGTGCAATAGGGTTAGAGGAGACCAAATACCTTGGGTATGTCATTGGACGTGGAGTCCTTAAACCCCAAGTGAGCAAAATAGAGGCGATACGGAATTGGCCCCGACCTGCCACCTCTAGACAAGTAAGGTCATTCCTGGGAATAGTGGGCTATAACATGAGGTTCGTTCCCCATTTTGCCACTTTAGCGGCTCCTTTGACAGGGCTTTTAAAGGGACGGAAGTCCGTGATAGTCCGCTGGAATGACCAGGCGGAAGAGGCTTTCTCCGCTTTGAAGTCGGCCCTGTGTGGGTCCCCGGTTTTGGTGACGCCCGACTTCAAGAGGGAATTTGTGGTCCAGACTGATGCCTCCGAAGTAGGCCTCGGTGCGGTACTGTCTCAGGAAGTCAACGGGGAGGAGCATCCCGTTGTCTTCCTCAGCCGTAAGCTCACTCCAGCGGAGACAAGTGAGACTGGAGCTCTGAAGGCTCTGGGTTTCTAGGAGCTGCATGAGAGCCACCAGCTGGAAGCCAGGCGCCCTAAAAGCCTGCTGTGGATATCCAGGTGACATGTTTGTTTGAGTTTGCTGGACTTTTTGCTGTGTGAAAAACCACGGAGGAATTCCTGCGGTGTGAATTAACACCAGGACTCTGCCAAGTGATTGTGTTATTTTGTTCCTTGTTGTGTGAATAAACACTGACTTTTGCTTTACAACCTTGTTTTTGCCTCTGTACTGCGTCCGCTTACCCTGCCTACCAGAGCGAATCCCTACACCTGGTGTCGGACCCCCACCGGTCAGATACTGATGACCTATCCATATGATAAGTCATCAGTAAAAAAATCTTGGAACACCCCTTTAAACATTTATGGTCTATCTTTAGGATAGATTGGGGCTCCTGGAAACTTCAACTGACTAAAGAATGAAAAAGTAATGTCAGGTTTACACTGCCCGAGGAGCAGACGATTATGGGGAAGGCAGCGTTCCTTCCCGACAACTGGACGCTCATTCACGTAAATACATAACAATATATTAAAGCTTCATCCAGATCAGTACAAACAGGTAACACTATTTTTCTAGATTTTCTGGTCTCTTGAGGCTCCAAATTTATTGTGTTATGTGTCCTAGAGGATTATTTACTGGCACTTTGACGGATCGATAGCTATGTCTGTCTGATTTCTGGACCTCCATTAACCCGATATAGATTAGGTGACTCTTCATGCATGAGGCTTTCTGGAATTCAGATCATCTCTGTTATAAATTTTATCAAACGAGAGGCCGCTTTAACGCAGGACAGGAATCGATTGCAGCTGGTCGGGGGAATCCTGGTGTGCACATGGCGGGCTGCGGGAGAAGCCGTTCCTCTTCTGATTTGACAACGTATTTTCCCTGCTAAAATGAACCATATGTTAGATTGTATCACACTGCAGCAAGAGTTTTGCAAACTGTGAAACGGTTGTGTAATATTCTTTAGTCTGTAGCATAAACTATAGATTTCTTGATAATTATAATGACACCCCCCAAACTTCCAGGGAACCACTTAAAGGGGTGATGCCATAACTGATGTAAAAAATGAAAATCAGACAAAAGTCCACAACAAAACCTTTCTAACAAAGCTAGGACCAGCCCCAAATCCCACACCAAAACAGACATTATAAATTGCCATTTAGTCCTAGAGCCTGTCTGTTAGGGGTGGTAAACGTTGCGAGCCATGATGTGCGTCTTGATGTACAATGCCTATTATTCCAAGCCCGGAAGCTGATAGCTCGGTACTGGATTCGTCCACAGCCTGCCTCGGTAGCTCAATTCCTTAACAGGATGAATGATATACTCCGTTATGATGGTGTATGCAAAGCGGAAGTGCGAAGTCAAATTTGCAGCAATATGGTCTAAGCGGCTCTGCGCCACGACTGGGTCCTCCTCCCCTGGGCCTGTCTAGACTTCCCTCGGCATGGTGGGGGGGCAGACCGGGATGAGTGACTGGATAGCCGTATTTGCGTAGGAGTTAGATATGACAGGAATCGGAACAGGTTGGACTGGAGAAAGTTCCAGGAGCCCTGACTGAGTAGCTAGGTCTGGATCTAGACAAGACCTACATAGGATGGATATGATTTTGTTGATTATCAGATGCTAAGCATGATGAGGTGTGATACTCTTGTTACAAATGGCGGGGGGTATTGGGTGGGGATTTTGGGGGCTTACTTAATGGATCTATATCTCATTTTTACCGTATTTTTCGCCCTATAAGACGCACCGGCCCATAAGACGCACCTGGGTTTTTGGGGAGGAAAATAAGAAAAAAAATATTTTTAACCAAAAAGGTGTGCTGTGTGTTTGGTGGGTTTGGAACTAATGGTGGTCTGTGGATGGCACTATTACTGGGGATCTGTGGATGACTGACACTGTTATGGGGGGGATCTGTGGATGACGGACACTGTTATGGGGGGGATCTGTGGATGACGGACACTGTTATGGGGGGATCTGTGGATGACGGACACTGTTATGGGGGGGATCTGTGGATGATGGACACTGTTATGGGGGGATCTGTGGATGACGGACACTGTTATGGGGGGGATCTGTGGATGACGGACACTGTTATGGGGGGGATCTGTGGATGACGGACACTGTTATGGGGGGGGATCTGTGGATGACGGACACTGTTATGGGGGATCTGTGGATGACGGACACTCTTACAGGGGGATCTGTGGCTGGCACTGTTACAGGGGGGGGGGGGGTCTGTGGCTGGCACTGTTATGGGCTGGGGGGATCTGTGGGTGGCACTGTTATATATGTGCCATCCACAGACCCCCCCAGCCCATAACAGTGACATCCACAGACCCCCCCAGCCCATAACAGTGACATCCACAGACCCCCCCGGCCCATAACAGTGACATCCACAGACCCCCCCAGCCCATAACTGTGCCATCCACAGATCGCAGCCGCCCCCCCCCCCCCCCCTGGCGCCGCCGCCAGTATACAAATATAAGATGTTATATTCATTTATTGGTTATTAAACATGCCCCCTCAGTCCTATTACTACCTTACATCCTAATCGCTTCTGTAGAATTCAGGCAGGCCAGGCGGGCGGCCGGTGTTCTGCCAGATTTCTATAGCTTGCCGAAAGCCTATAGCGGAAGTGACGTGGTGCGCTGCGCAAGCGCACAAGCGTACTTCAGTGAAGCATTCCTGCTGCCTCCACTGGAGTAGTTCGCACACCGCGCGTGCGCAGACTTAAGGGTATAGATTTCTTAAAGTGACAGTCATCTCCATTAATCTACATTAATTTGTACGCTCGCCACGCATCGGGCTCGATGCCGACATTGATAGTAAAGAAGGAAACGGATGGTAAAGAAAGAGATGGATAGTCTCTTTCTTTACCATCCATTTCCTTCTTTACTATCAATGGCGGCATAGAGTTAGTTTTACTAAATGCCGAGCGCAGCGAGGCCGAGCCCGATGCGTGGCGAGCGAAGCGAGCCCGTGAGGGTACAAATTCATGTAGATGCTGTATTTTACTGGAGGTGACTGTCACTTTAAGGCGATGATTCGGATGATTTGTGGAAGTACGCTTGTGCGCTTGCGCAGCTCATCACGTCACTTCCGCTATAGACTTTCGGCAAGCTATAGAAATCTGGCAGAACACCGGCGCGTCCCTCAGTGACGTCACTTGCCTGCGCCGCCTGCTTCATTCATAAAGTAGGCGGCGCAGGCACATGACAAGACTTGCTGCTGCCCGCCCGGCCTGCATGAATTCTACAGATGCGATTAGGATATAAGGTAGTAATAGGACTGAGGGGGCATGTTTAATAACCAATAAATGAATATGAGATCTTATATTACTATACCGGAGCGGCGGGGCGGGGATACTACACTGACTGCACCGCCCCGCCGCTATTGCCGGCCCCAGCTCCTCCTCCCAGTCCCTCCCCGAGTCCCCGCTCGCATCTACATCGCAGCTTGCGATGTAAAACGGCAAGCATTCGCCCCATAAGACGCAGGGGCATTTCTCCCCCGTTTTGGGGGAAGAAAAAGTGCGTCTTATGGGGCGAAAAATACGGTATATCTTGCTACAATATTACTTGTAATGAAGGAGACCCTATTGTTTGTACAATTTGGAAAAATTATTTTAATAAAAAAATATCTGATTAAAAAAACAGACATTATAAATGAATACTTTATTTATTTCATATCAAAATAACATTTAAACTCTAGTAGCAGCGGCATACATATACAACAGAAAAGAAAAGAACCACAGTGGATATGCCATATACCAAAAAGGAAACCCATTGATGAGTTTGGCGCCAATGTGTGGTAACCCTCCCCACCATTAAAAGGGATTGGAGAAATACCCAAAATTGCGTAGTGAAAACCCTTTCATGCAAATATACAAAAATACATTTTGGGGGGAATAATCAGATTCCTACAACAAATCACATTTAAAAAATAAGTGCCTAGTGCAATATATCATATACAGAGTTCATCAGAGGGTAGGTAATAAAACAAGTAATACCGACCAGTGTGGCCTAAAAGTAGATGGAGAAAACTAATTCAAACAAATGAGTGAAAATTATTGAACTTGGTTATTTATTTATTGAGGAAAATGATCCAATCCATGTCAGTGAGAGGCAAAAGGAAATAAAAAAATAGCCAAGTTCAATATTTTTCTCTCATTGGTTTGATTTAGTTTTCTCCCTGTGCGAAAATCTGATGTAGTTTTAGGTCAAATTTATGAAGAAATTTGGAAATTTCTGAAGGGTTCACAAACTTTCAAGCACCACTGCAGTTACTGCAACTTCCATCATCTATTCAGTATAGAGAGACTTTATTTACTGTAACCCAATGGGCCTGGTCATTGACTCCACCATCCATCCTATCATCCTGTCTTTCTGCCTTGCAAAACCCATCTACCCCAAGGGCATCCCACCTATCTAGCAGGAGCCACCAAACGAGGCAGTGCCCCGGAGGGAAGAAAAGGTGCGACCCTCATGTTGCTGAACGCGTGGTTTGAGGGGCGGTAGAGGGATTAGCCACCGTGAGGACTACAACTACCCTTATTGCCACCGCCACCACTCCCATTCTCTTTAACCTCCAACCACCGTGCCTCCCCAGCTGCCCAGTGTGTTGCACAGGCAAGCAGGCTTGTACCCAAAGAGGGTAATGGATATGGACGCCTCTCCATTTATTCTCCACCTCGATGTGGCAGCCAGTGGATGCAGGATGGGGTTGGAGGAGTATGTAGCAAATGTGCCGCCTGACCCTAAAATTCCACATTGGGGGAATGCCAAAGTCACCCCGCTCCATCACCACTCAACAGCTTCGTGATAAGCGTAAAATAAGCAGTAACCAAAACACTTTAAGTAAATGAATGGAGCATATGACACTTAGGACAGTACAAAGGTTAGAAATGGAATGACTGCTCTGCGCTGTATCATTACATTCAGAAAACGAATCTGCTCGCCCTTGTGTACGCTGTTCTTATTCCTTAATGTATCCCAGCCTCCCCAGACAGACCGCACTATGTTCCACTTGGCCACACTGATATGATAAGCACGTCGGTCTGCTCTTAAAATAGAGTCCATTGCTTAGATTACTCCATTGCTGGCAGAGGACGGTGTGAAACATGGCCGAGAGTAAGTGCGAAACTAAACGTAGTCCACAAAGTCAGATGTTTTGTCAAAATATTCCTCCATGTTTCACCCCCAGCTGAAAATGAAATCTAATTATAGAGAGTGAGACATTAAAATGCACTTAACCGATGAGGAGGATCTCATGAATGTGCTCATAAGTGTGTTTTCCATTACTCGGTGTATAATCAGTATACAGTAAGCTCCCCAGCTCCCTCTAGTGGTGGCTGCAAGCAGACAGAAGTTTTTCATTTATAGCTACAGTGTGCAGTACAATTGGAGCTCTGTATCAGAAAAATAGAGCTCCTTCCTCATAAAAGATAAATTAACAAGGCAGGGAGCACAAGGGTGACCACTTTCATGACCCCCAATAAGAGGAAGTCACACATGGGACAGTGACGATACAACGCACAAAGAATGGAAACTATAATCTATATACTAATGTCAAAGGACATTACAGGGAGGGGGTATAACAGGAGAGGACTGTAACTCCCAGCATGTCCAGGTCCTTATTATGGGATATAAGAGGACATTTCAGGTAGGGTGGGCAATTGGCCAAAGGATCCTGTAGTACCCCAGACCTACAATTGTAATGGTTTATAATGTAAGGCTTTGAAATTGTAATATTCATGTTATGTCACACTTTATGCTATACACTTTGTACTCAAACAAGTGGGGTACGGTTGGTAGTGTTTGGCAACAGGAATGGGACTCACCATCTCATTACTCCCCTCTTGGTAGGAGTGAGCTGGTCAGACTTCCTGCAAAGGGAGAGGTAAAGCTAGTTAGAAGGAAGAGAGTGAGGAGTCAGGGAGCACAAGATCCATCTTCCGTACCTCCAGGCCATGAGGACCACAGATTCGGCTCATACGGGAGAACAACTGTTCATGAAAGCTTGCAGGATCCCAGGCAACAAACATTTTGGAGACCACAGAGTATCATAGCCAGAAAAGTGATCAAGCAATCAAGCTCTACAGACTCTGCTGCAAGGTGGTGGGTAACACGTTAAGACACCAACACTCCAGTTCAGGACTGGCATAGCTACAAGCGGACACCAATAGTCATAGGTGCCAGAGTACAGCAGTGGGGGAGAGAATCAGGAGAGATCAGGAGACATTGTCAACTAGCAGACGTCTGAGTCTCATCTTCTGCCACCATACCCTATTATTTGGGATGAAAAATTGCACTTTGTACAAACTGCTGCTGAATGTGCTGCTATTTTTGCATTCAGTAAAGAAAGATTTGCTTTATTCCATAATCTCTTTCTGGTTCCTTCACATCACTTATTGACTCCCCGCACCGAAACCCCAGGGAGTGAAGGCCAGACTTAGCACACTGTGGCACAAGACCTCATCAGCGCCATTACCACTCCCATCCAATGCACCAGCTCCTCGGGAACACTCTGCTGCAGTTGCTGAAGGGGGAAACAAATACCCATCCTTCTGTCCTCGTTAGGAACCCACTTTTCAAAGTAGACAATATTTGCCTCACTGGTGTATCTTATCAGCAACAAGATGGACAGAGCTGAAGTGCAAAATCGGTAACAGGTCTCCAACCTACTACGTGCCATTTATAATACTGGTGTCTACTTATGCAGCAGAAGGCCCTCATAGGCACCAAGGATGGGTGTGTCTGCTACCGCAACACCCTTATAGCTACACCCCTAATGATGGAAAAGGCCTTCACATCCACTACTGGCTCTCATATAGTACTGTGAGAATTACATTTTTCCTTCTTGTCACATAGTTCCCCATCTTACATGAAACCCAAGACATATGGAATAAATAGTTCTTGAAGCAAATGTACTGGCAGAAAATGACTTAATTAACAATAGGTGATGTCACAGCTTATCTACTCCCCCTCCCTACACAATCACCTCTGCACAGGTCATAGACCATGCCCACAACACTCTCACATAGAAATCATTGAGTCAACTCCAGACTACAGTCTCCTTGGCTGCTGTAAATCACATATCGAACTGCTGTTAACAGAAGCTCTGGCATGATGTCTACCCCCATAATCATGTACAGAAAATCGAAAATGTATTCCCATCTGGATATAATTAGTAAAAAAAACAAAATCTAGATGATACTTTCCCTGCAAAGATTTAGAGATAAAGTAGTACATAACATTTGGCCTCCATCTTATTGAAGATCCAAGAACAGACCCGTCCTTATTGCAGAGCCCAGGGCACACTTACCTTAAATAAATATCCCAGACTAGAAACTTGTTTTGCACCTTAAAGGGGTTGTCCGGGTTCAGAGCTGAACCCGGACATACCCTTATTTACACCCCGGCAGCCCCCCTGAGCCTAGCATCGGAGCATCTCATGCTCCGATGCGCTCCCGTGCCCTGCGCTAAACCGCGCAGGGCACAGGCTCTTTTGTTTTCAATAACACACTGCCGGGCGGTAACTTCCGCCCGGCAGTGTGTTCGGTGACGTCACCGGCTCTGAGGCCGTTTTACTGGCTAGGGCAGAGCTAAATCCCGCCCATCAGTGCCGGTGACGTCACCGGGGTTCCTGTCAGCTGCATGGAGAGCCCCGGTACGTCACCGGAACTCCTAAAAATGCCTTTGCCCTGTGCAATTTAGCGCAGGGCAAAGAAGAGCATCGGAGCATGAACTGCTCCGATGCTCCTGTCAGGGGGGCTGTCGGGGTGAACATGGAGGGAACATGGAGGGATGTCCGGGTTCCCTTTAAGGGTACATGCACATGGTCAGGATTCATGTGCGGAGAATCCGCACTGAAATCCGCAGGTGTTCGCGTCAATCCGCATAAATTGGTGCGGGTTCGGTGTGGATTTTCCGCATGCAGATTTTACTTAGTGAATGAAGAAAATCCGCACCGCAGGTCAAAATCCACGCGGAAAAAAATCTGCATTGTGTGCATTAAGAATTTCAAATTCTCATAGAATACAATGTACATGATTTTCCGCACGCAACCCTGATCACATGCATTTAGCCTAAGGGCGCTGCCTATTTTGGCCTTCATTTGTCAAATCTGACGTATTATATAATGCGGTAATAACTTTGGAACTCTTTTACTTATCCAAGTGATTGCGGTAAAGGATCAAGTGAAGATTATGTTCCCCTGGATTATTTATTTTCATTTATGTCTCTAAATTTCTCAATGAAATTTAAAAGCAACAAACTATGTACATGAATCATTAATTGTTTTCACTAAAAATATTGGCACGTGTTAAGAAATTTTGTGAAATAAATTAAAATAAATAATCCAGAGGGACGTGATTTTCACTTGTCAGTGTGTGATGTGGAGAGAAAAGCAAGCAAAGAGAGCAGCGCTGGAAATAGCCGGAGCAGACAGCTGGTGGACCCACAGAAGAATCAGGTGGCATCTTCCGAAGGAGAAGAGATTCCCATCTAATCGAGGTGATGGAGCAGTCAGAAGAAGGAAAATGCATGAAGCAAGACTATGAAGGTAATGCACGTATTCTGGCTATGGACTTCACAGCATTGGGCTGGACTAGAGGCTTCAGGTTCCTTGTTATACTTGAGAGACGTATTGCAAGTCTGTTAGAGGTTTGCACCTGGCAGCTCTCACTGCCACTACTCACATCCTCTCGCCTCCTCTGCGGGCTATTGCATATCTAAAAAAATGGCATCACAAATAGGATATACCACAGTCTCAAGGGCCAACATCTTTTACCAACTGATCTTCTCTAATGAGGGCCTAAGGAATCTCTCCGAATTGCAGCTACCCAAGTGGAGGCAGAGCGAGCTATGTGCAACTATTAGCACCAGCCCAGAAGACAGATGCAAATTTTGTATTACCGACTGGAACTGGCCACCATGATCAAATCCGAACCGTTATCTGCTGCTGCTGACCCCAGTTCCAAGCTGCCATCTTCACCAGCTGCTAAAGAGCAACCCACCGCCACCAGCAGCTACTGACTCTGAAGAACCCTCTGCTGAGGACAGTAAGTAGGCCAGTATTCCCATTGAAAGCAGCATTCGGCCTCCCTTGGGACTCTATTATTGCACCCTCTTCCCTTCCATCTAAGGTCTTACCTGATATGTGCAACTAAAATCAATGTGCCCAGAGAAGGACGTCCATACCAAGTCATCTGTGTTTATCTAAATTTGTCCATAACTTAGGACTGAGGTATCCCAAAGTTGTGTTTAATGCCCCTGCTAGCCAGGTCTTTGCTGTTACCTAGGCCTATGTTTGCTATTTTATGGCCATTTGCACTTTAGAGATTTTATGGACCCTCATAGACTGTCATGGACTGTTTGCCTCTTATTAGTCCATGGCCCTCATGTCCCCTGGGTTCTTGATGCCGTTTTCCCTTGTCACCTGTACATGTAAAGTGTGAACTTTTTCTGCCTGCATATGTTTTCCCTCACAGGAGAAAGATGATATCAAGAATATTGTTTAGTGTATGCCTTGCAAGTTCTTTCCCTCTTTTTCAGGTCGCTGAAGGACACCAAGGCAATATACATTAGGAATGGCTTTGATTAAAATAAGGGGGTATGCAGTGACCCAGTGGTTAACTGCAAAGGGGCTAAATTTTATCTCTGCTGCATTAATGCTATTTTATTCAATTTCTACCCTGATAATTATGGATATGGAATTAATTATCTCCCCTTAGATATAGTTCCTAGGTGGTGGCAGGACCACCCCTCTAGTTGGGAGCTCTCATTAGTCACACAGTATAGTGTGTGATCTAGCGAGAAAAGCAAGCAGAGAGAGAAGTACTAGAAATAGCCGGGATTAGACAGCTGGTGGCATCCTCTGAGAGAGAGATTTGCATCTAATTAAGATGGTAGAGCAGTCATAAGAGGGATTCTGCATTAAACAAGACTGTGAAGGTAATGTGGCTTTGGAGTTCACAGCATTGGGCTAGGCTAGAGGCTCCAGGCTCGCAGTCATAAGTGAGGTCTGCACCTCACAGCTGGGATAGTGGACTCATATTTGAAGAGAGAGATTTTTCACCCTCTGGCTGTATTAGAAAGATAGCTTTTGTACTTTGGAAAGTGACTCAGGGAGCGTCTACACTGTCCCTCATATATGCAGCCTCAAGAACTTTTAACCAATGTTTAAGAATTGGGCCTACTTCTCCAACAACGTGCATATGTGAACTGAAAAGTTTTTGGTAAAGAACTGTGTGACGAAAACCACACCTCAACGTGACGTTACTCCCTCACCGGGAGGACGTAAGGTCAGCTTGGCACAGTTTACACAGACACCTCCTGTCCACATGGGCACAGGGAGGCACGGGGAGTGAGAGAGGGCGGTCCACGCTACCTTCAGCGCGACATAACACTCTCTCACAACCCTGACAAGCTGAGAGGGTCCTTTCACTGCCCCAGTGAAATAGAACCCTGCCAGCCCAGTAGACTGCCACCAGTTCCTTGTTAGATATAAGCTCGGTCCGTTAACGGGATTATATCGGGCCAGGAACCAACTCCAGGTAGTGTACAACATTATGCCGAGACACGGATGTGGGGATTCGGGATCGAGATACAGAACAGAGCAAGATTAATTTATATATTTAATTGTCTTAAGGGCACACTAGACACAGCACTATATACACACAGATGTATACAATGGTCAGATGTGCAAATACAGATGATAAGGTACATTCAAAGTTAGCCGTTAGAAAGTCAGTTACTGGGTAGATGAGTAATCCTTTGGGTTATGATGATAAAAGCTATAACCACATGGGAGCAGTGACATCAGCAGGTTTACCATAGCCAAACACATTACATGATGTGACCCCTTTCAGAGAAAGACCCTGGCCTCTGGCCTGCATGGGCCTTTTCGCCTGTAGTCGATCACCCCTCTCCCTCCCCCAGGGAGGATCCCACTCCCCCTTGCTCCAGTGAGACAGCTAAGAATCCAAAAACCCATTATGGATCATAGCTCCCCACTGGAAGATCATAGGGAGATGGTTCTGGCAGCAACAGATCTGGCTGGGTTCCTGCTACAAGTGGGGACCAAACATGGTGCCGTTATTTGGTTCCTACTTGGAGTTGTCCGTATCTCCCCTTCCTTGCACCCTACCTGCAAAAGATGGCCAGGAGAATGTCCAGGGTCGCAGATATGTAACCAGTTTATTTCTGTGATGGACGGTCAATTCATGATCCCTTACAAACTCCCGATACCCTGATGTCTGATGGATTTGAGTGATCTATGTAATTAGCTCAGACTCACCACACGGGGGGGTCCAGGTTTTTAAACCAATGAAGAAAATTTGAACTCACCTACTAAAGATCCATCTATTCCTGCTCTGTGGGTTAACCAGTTAACCCGAAGTGATAAGGAAATTCTGTAGCATTCCAGACAAGAACAAGTAGTTCTCTGCAATTTAGAACATTTTATTTACAGTGTGCAAGTATCCAAGAGAGTATGCATTTTTTCATAAATTTTTGAGCCACAATATTACATTCTGGCCTTTTTTTTATCCTAACATTCTATTGATTCATCCCACCATTTTATTGATTGATCCCACCATTTTATTGATTCATCCCACCATTCTATTGATTCATCTCAGCATTCTATTCAGTCATCCCACCATTCTATTGATTCATGATCTCAGCATTCTATTCAGTCATCCCACCATTCTATTGATTCATGATCTCAGCTAGACTTGAGCGAAGTGAGCTTCAGATGCTTAATCCCGAAGTCGCTTTGTTCAAAACTTTAGAATAATACTGTACGGAGATTCTTCTCTGTACAGTATTAGAATGTTTGTGCTCTGATGAGCCGAAGTAAGTTATTTACAAAATCCCGCTTGACTTCGTTGAATAACTTTGGTAGTTAATTTTTAAAGTTGAAACCCACTTTAAAACTTGAAACCGGACTCGGCTTCGGTTCCAACTAGTATAACTTACTTCGGCTCATCGGAGCACATACATTCTAATATTGTACGGAGACAAATCTCCTTAGACTATTATTCCAAAGTTTTGAACGAAGAGACTTCGGATTAAACATCCCAGCATTCTATTGATTCATCACAACAGTCTGTTCATTCATCCCACCATTTTGATTCATCACAACATTCTTGACTTATCCCAGCATTCTTTTGTATCCACACCCCATGCGCTCAGAAGCACTAGAGAGATCACCTGGTGACGACTCGTGCAGCCTTATATCTACTCCCCTCTTGTGTGAAGATGGCCGGACCATTGTACAAATCAAGCACTTGTTACCTTCTGTGTCACCCCTATCTCCTCATAGATTGTAAGCTCTTGCAGGCCCTCATTCCTCTTGTTCTAATTGTTGATTTGTTTGTTGCTATGTTATTTATGATTCTGTTTGTAAATGGACTTTCTGATTACAGAGCACTGTGGGATATGTTGGCCTTATATCCATGAAGATTATTATTGTTTTTTATTATTATTATCTTTATTGTAGCTGAAAAAGGTCCGAAACGTCCGTCATTTAATTTTGTAGTTCAAACATTTATTAAATGTATACTCCCCTGGATACTTTCACACTGTAAATAAAATGTTCTAAATTGCAAAGAACCACTTGTCTGGAATGCGGTAGAATTTCCTTAATGTTGACAGGCGACCAGGTCCCCTATCAGCCCCCGCATCCAAGGAGTGCAGGTCTTATTATTTAGATTTAAGATCTGCAATCTTCCGTTGCTCTTTCTTCTTGGAAAATGATGTATAAATGGACAACCAGGTGTTAAAATTCCCTTCGGGTACTTTCACACTTGCGGCAGAGGATTCCTGCAAGCAGTTCCATTGCCGAAACTGCCTGCCCGGCAATCCTGATGCAAACAGATGGCATTTGTCATACGGATTTGGATGTGGATACGTCTGACAAATGCAATGAAATACCGGATCCGTCTCTCCGGTGTCATCCGGAAAAACGGATCCGGTATTTATTTATTCTTTGCATATTTGGACCGGATCCGTTTTGCCGGAACACTTAATGCCGCACTAATGCATTTCAATGGAAATTAATGCCGGATCTGGCATTCCGGCAAGTGTTCATGATTTTTGGCCGGAGAGAAAACTGCAGCATGCAGCGGTATTGCCCAAAAATGTAAGAGGGACTGAACTGATGCATCCTGAACAGAATGCTCTCTATTCAGAACGCATTAGGATAAAACTGATCATTTTTTTCCGGTATCGAGCCCCTAGGACGGAACTCAACACCAGAGAAGAAAAACGCTAGTGTGAAAGTACCCTTAGGCCTCATGCACACGACCGTTTTTTTTTTCGTTTACATTCCGTTTTTTGCTTTCCGTATACGGACCATATACGGAACCATCCATTTAAAAAAAAAATGAATGTACTCCGTATGCATTCCGTTTCCGTATTTCCGTTTTTCCGTTCTAAGATAGAACATGTCCTATTATTATCCGCATAACGGATGTTCTATTAGGCGCCAGATGTTCCGTTCCGCAAAAAAGGAATGCACATGGATGTCCTCTGTATTTTTTGTGGATCCGTTTTTTGCGGACCACAAAACACTGAAAAAGCCATACGGTCGTGTGCAATAGACCTTAGTGAAAGGGATGTGTCCCTGCACTGTCTGATGCCATCAGGACTGGCTGATCACACTGATATACTGCGATATCTAGCGATACGCCCCCTATTGTCTGTGATAGGAATACCCTTTTACTTAGAACAACATTTTGAACCTCTTTGGATGACAAACCGAAGCTGCTGCAGAACCTTTCTTTACAGGAGCAGTGAATGTTGCTCAGTCTTGGCAACCCCATGAGGATGGAGGAGGCTGGCGCTCACTTTCTGGTGGATGATGGTATATAATGAAGTACAAATATGTGACCTATACATAAATATCATGCCGTGCCATCAGTGAGATCGGTATCTGACACGATCCTGCTATTTTCCATTTACGATGCCAATTATCCAGTTATGTTCATGGGAATGTTTCTATAGATTGAGCTCCTGGGAATAGGCTGCACTGTGCCGTCTACAGGTTACTGCAAGGGATGGTGGTGGGGACTGGGTACTATGGGAAAAATGCAGTTACAGAATGACTGAGGGATTAAAGGAACACGGTTTGTTTGTTCCTATGAATTGCAGCATTGTGATTGACTTCCCTTCTGTGGAACTGTAAGGTGGTAGACCTCCCCCAGTGGTCCTACCATCCAGGAGTGCCCCTACTAGTGACTATAGGTGGTCCTACTGCTCGTATGCTGTTCTGATGAAGCTGATGATGTCAGAGAGAGCATAGGGCCAGTGTGTAAGGATTGGGGCAGCCATCTTAGGTCATTAAGAAGGTTTATCCACCTGCTGGGGCCGGGGTGTGTGCCGAGGAAGGCCTGCTGTGGTGGCTGCTGCAGGAGAGTGGTGTCACAGAGCCCAATGCCAGAGACTGGAGGGGGGCAGAGAAGAGATCACCAGCTGGGGAGCTCTGTTGACCATAGTGCACGGTGGCGTAAGTGACTGGAGACATCCGGAAAGTTGACAACAAATGTCAAGGCCCATTGTAGATCAGAAGTGCTGCGTCCATTCTCCTGCCAGAGGTTGCACTAGATGGCTTGAGAAGCTGTTGTAAGCAAAGCAAATTCCCCTGCTGAGGGTATGGCGGAGAGAAGGCCTCAGCCCAGGAAGCAAAGTCCATGACAGTAATGCATGGTGTCAGTCATCGTTGCAGTGGTGACCAGAAAATGGCCACATAAGATGGAGCAAGATGACACAAAGTGGAGTCTGTAGGAGCATGGACGACAATGTCTGGAAGGCCAGGGACCGTCTGGCCATATACCATATATTTTTCCTTATAAATGTTACCATGCACATCCACATATCCAGTTATAACCATCCTCAGTACAGCAATGTAGTTGAATACTGCAGCTAGGGTGGTAGTATATTGTGCTGCACTGTGGTATATAGTTCTGCTGGGGCAGCATATTGTGCTGCACTGTGGTATATGGTTCTGCTGGGACAGTATATTGTGCTGCACTGTGGTATTTGGTTCTGCTGGGGCAGTATATTGTGCTGCACTGTGGTATATGGTTCTGCTGGGTCAGCATATTGTGCTGTACTGTGGTAGTATATTGTGCTGGGGCAGTATATTGTGCTGCACTGTGGTATATAGTTCTGCTGGGGCAGTATATTGTGCTGCACTGTGGTATCTAGTTTTGCTGGGGCGGTATATTGTGCTGCACTGTAGTATTTGGTTCTGCTGGGGCAGTATATTGTGCTGCACTGAGGTATTTGGTTCTGCTGGGGCGGTATATTGTGCTGCAGTGTGGTATCTGGTTCTGCTGGGGCAGTATATTGTGCTGCACTGTGGTATCTGGTTCTGCTGGGGCAGTATATTGTGCTGCACTGTGGTAGTTGGTTCTGCTGGGGCAGCATATTGTTCTGCACTGTGGTATTTGGTTCTGCTGGGGCAGTATATTGTGCTGCACTGTGGTATCTGGTTCTGCTGGGGCAGTATATTGTGCTGCACTGTGGTAGTTGGTTCTGCTGGGGCAGTATATTGTGCTGCACAGTGGTATCTGGTTCTGCTGGGGCAGTATATTGTGCTGCACTGTGGTATATGGTTCTGCTGGGGCAGTATATTGTTCTGCACTGGGGTATCTGGTTCTGCTGGGGCAGTATATTGTGCTGCACTGTGGTATATGGTTCTGCTGGGGCAGTATATTGTGCTGCACTGTGGTATATGGTTCTGCTGGGGCAGTATATTGTGCTGCTCTGTGGTATCTGGTTCTGCTGGGGCAGTATATTGTGCTGCTCTGTGGTATTTGGTTCTGCTGGGGCAGTATATTGTTCTGCACTGTGGTATTTGGTTCTGCTGGGGCAGTATATTGTGCTGCACTGTGGTAGTTGGTTCTGCTGGGGCAGTGTATTGTGCTGCACTGTAGTAGCTGGTTTTGCTGGGGCAGTATATTGTGCTGCACTGTGGTATATGGTTCTGCTGGGACAGTATATTGTGCTGCACTGTGGTATTTGGTTCTGCTGGGGCAGTATATTGTGCTGCACTGTGGTATATGGTTCTGCTGGGTCAGCATATTGTGCTGTACTGTGGTAGTATATTGTGCTGGGGCAGTATATTGTGCTGCACTGTGGTATATAGTTCTGCTGGGGCAGTATATTGTGCTGCACTGTGGTATCTAGTTTTGCTGGGCGGTATATTGTGCTGCACTGTAGTATTTGGTTCTGCTGGGGCAGTATATTGTGCTGCACTGTGGTATTTGGTTCTGCTGGGGCAGTATATTGTGCTGCACTGTGGTATCTGGTTCTGCTGGGGCAGTGTATTGTGCTGCACTGAGGTATTTGGTTCTGCTGGGGCAGTATATTGTGCTGCACTGTGGTAGTTGGTTCTGCTGGGGCAGTGTATTGTGCTGCACTGTAGTAGCTGGTTTTGCTGGGGCAGTATATTGTGCTGCACTGTGGTATATGGTTCTGCTGGGACAGTATATTGTGCTGCACTGTGGTATATGGTTCTGCTGGGTCAGCATATTGTGCTGTACTGTGGTAGTATATTGTGCTGGGGCAGTATATTGTGCTGCACTGTGGTATATAGTTCTGCTGGGGCAGTATATTGTGCTGCACTGTGGTATCTAGTTTTGCTGGGGCGGTATATTGTGCTGCACTGTAGTATTTGGTTCTGCTGGGGCAGTATATTGTGCTGCACTGTGGTATTTGGTTCTGCTGGGGCAGTATATTGTGCTGCACTGTGGTATCTGGTTCTGCTGGGGCAGTGTATTGTGCTGCACTGAGGTATTTGGTTCTGCTGGGGCAGTATATTGTGCTGCAGTGTGGTATCTGGTTCTGCTGGGGCAGCATATTGTTCTGCACTGTGGTATTTGGTTCTGCTGGGGCAGTATATTGTGCTGCACTGTGGTAGTTGGTTCTGCTGGGGCAGTATATTGTGCTGCACTGAGGTATTTGGTTCTGCTGGGGCAGCATATTGTGCTGCACTGTGGTATATGGTTCTGCTGGGGTAGTATATTGTGCTGCACTGTGGTATCTGGTTCTGCTGGGGCGGTATATTGTGCTGCACTGTGGTATCTGGTTCTGCTGGGGCAGTATATTGTGCTGCACTGAGGTATTTGTTTCTGCTGGGGCAGTATATTGTGCTGCACTGTGGTATCTGGTTCTGCAGGGGCAGTATATTGTGCTGCACTGTGGTATCTGGTTCTGCTGGGGCAGTATATTGTGCTGCACTGTGGTATCTGGTTCTGCTGGGGCGGTATATTGTGCTGCTCTGTGGTATCTGGTTCTGCTGGGGCGGTATATTGTGCTGCACTGTGGTATCTGGTTCTGCTGAGGCGGTATATTGTGCTGCACTGTAGTAGCTGGCTCTGCTGGGGCAGTATATTGTGCTGCACTGTGGTATCTGGTTCTGCTGGGGCAGTATATTGTGCTGCATTGTGGTATTTGGTTCTGCTGGGGCAGTATATTGTGCTGCACTGTGGTAGCTGGTTCTGCTGGGGAAGTATATTGTGCTGCACTGTGGTATCTGGTTCTGCTGGGGCAGTATATTGTGCTGCACTGTGGTATCTGGTTCTGCTGGGGCAGTATATTGTGCTGCACTGTGGTATCTGGTTCTGCTGGGGCAGTATATTGTGCTGCACTGTGGTATCTGGTTCTGCTGGGGCAGTATATTGTGCTGCACTGTGGTATCTGGTTCTGCTGGGGCAGTATATTGTGCTGCACTGTGGTATCTGGTTCTGCTGGGGCAGTATATTGTGCTGCACTGTGGTATCTGGTTCTGCTGGGGCGGTATATTGTGCTGCACTGTGGTATTCGGTTCTGTTGGGACAGTATATTGTGCTGCACTGTGGTATCTGGTTCTGCTGGGGCAGTATATTGTGCTGCACTGTGGTATTCGGTTCTGTTGGGACAGTATATTGTGCTGCACTGTGGTATCTGGTTCTGCTGGGGCAGTATATTGTGCTGCACTGTGGTAGTTGGTTCTGCTGGGGCAGTATATTGTGCTGCACTGTGGTATTCGGTTCTGTTGGGACAGTATATTGTGCTGCACTGTGGTATCTGGTTCTGCTGGGGCAGTATATTGTGCTGCACTGTGGTAGTTGGTTCTGCTGGGGCAGTATATTGTGCTGCACTGTGGTATCTGGTTCTGCTGGGGCAGTATATTGTGCTGCACTGTGGTATCTGGTTCTGCTGGGGCAGTATATTGTGCTGCACTGTGGTATTCGGTTCTGTTGGGACAGTATATTGTGCTGCACTGTGGTATCTGGTTCTGCTGGGGCAGTATATTGTGCTGCACTGTGGTATCTGGTTCTGCTGGGGCAGTATATTGTGCTGCACTGTGGTATCTGGTTCTGCTGGGGCAGTATATTGTGCTGCACTGTGGTATCTGGTTCTGCTGGGGCAGTACATTGTGCTGCACTGTGGTATTTGGTTCTGCTGGGGCAGTATATTGTGCTGCACTGTGGTAGTTGGTTCTGCTGGGGCAGTATATTGTGCTGCACTGTGGTATCTGGTTCTGCTGGGGCAGTATATTGTGCTGCACTGTGGTAGTTGGTTCTGCTGGGGCAGTATATTGTGCTGCACTGTGGTAGTTGGTTCTGCTGGGGCAGTATATTGTGGCTGCACTGTGGTATCTGGTTCTGCTGGGGCAGTATATTGTGCTGCACTGTGGTAGTTGGTTCTGCTGGGGCAGTATATTGTGGCTGCACTGTGGTATCTGGTTCTGCTGGGGCAGTATATTGTGCTGCACTGTGGTAGTTGGTTCTGCTGGGGCAGTATATTGTGCTGCACTGTGGTAGTTGGTTCTGCTGGGGCAGTATATTGTGGCTGCACTGTGGTATTTGGTTCTGCTGCAGCTCATTGACTACAAGGATCATACTGAGCATGCGCCAGTCAATCATGGCTGTGGTGGAAATGCTGGTATTGTCAAACAGGGCACAGGAAGGGGGCCTGATACATGTCCTACCAGTAGCTGGCATCTGGCAGGGTTACATCTTCTGACCTACCCCCTTAATGATAGGGCAGCCTTCCGACAATTCCTCCCACCACTGCTCTCCTCTACCTAAGAGGGACTCTTTGCATTGTTCATCCTGTGTTCCCTGCTTCATGAGGCAGAGCAAGTAGTAGATGAAAAGCTGCACTGAGAGCATGAATTTAGTTTCCCTAAGTGAATGCAATGAATAACAACTCTACCGACTGTTGTGTTCATCCTGATCCTCCTGTTGTAAATGAAAATATGACCTGACAGATCAGAGTAAGGAGGAAGTCATATGGGTAGTAACATCTTCAGTGTAGGACACACAGAATATTAAAGGGATTCTCCGGGCTTTTAATATTGATGACCTAACCTCAGGATAGGTAATCAATACCAGATCGGCGGGTGTCCGACACCCGTGCCGCGCCGTCTCCCTTCTCTCTTCCTGCGCCGCATAGACACAGCAGCAGCGAGCTGGAAGAGAGAGGGGAGACGGCACTGCTCGCACAATCTCCTCCATACAGCTGGTCAGCGGTGGTGCCAGGTGTCGGACCCCCACCGATAGGTCATCAATCATAAAAGCCCGGAGAACCCCTTTAAGAGGATGTCTCAAGGATTTCTAGGTACTTTTGATTGTTTTAGGTATCCTGACAGATGGAACGTCTTTGCCTTTGTACTGTATGGTGGAAAGAAGACATAAGTCAGAAGTCTCGAATAGCTGAACGTCCCATTATCTCCTCAGCTTTACTCTTCACTTTGGGAACTTTTTGGTTTCCTGACCTCTGCTTTGCTTTATCTGCACAGATGGCCGTAATGAGTTATGATACTTTCCTCTATTATTTTCCATGTCATATCACATATATCACATATCAGCGCATGTCATGCATCACTGTATTAGTGTTCCTTGACGTGGAGCCCCGTCTTCTCTGAATGGATGTACATACTGGCGTCAAAAAAAAAAGTTAGGTCACATAAAAATCCATCTGTGAGAACATACATCCTCTGCTCAATGAAGTTAAGGGAACTCTAAACTATCAGAGTATAACTCCAGGTCACCTAAAGGGGTTGTCCAACTTCTAAGTGAGTTTTAATTATCCCCTCACCCAGCAGGACTTGTCATGGGAAGCTGATCGGAAACTGATCGGTTCCGGCTCTTTCCGTCCAACAGTGCCTTCACTGCACTTCAGCCCTGCATGTAAACATCCAGAATGGATGGGGGTCAATTCTTCCAATGACGTGACCTAGCAGTGACACGCTTGGGGACACTTCACCATTGAGTCAAAGGCCGTAGCTGTATGTATGACCCCCGTCTGTACCACAATGTTACATGTAGGGATCGAAGTGCAGTGAAGACACTGTTGCACCAACGAATCCGAAGCAGGTAAGTATACTTCCTTTGACAGGGATATCAATCTGGCAATCCATTGGAAATGATTTTCACCTGCTTTGTCAGTAGGTGTCTGGAGAAGCAACAGCAATATGACCACCGTAATGTGAACGGTTTTGCAGGTGTTGGCCACAGACACCACTCTCTCCTTATTCTTCCTGACTCATCTTCTCTAGTTTTCCAAGTTTCCTTGTCACTACTGATAGCATGAGGCGGTACCCGCAGCCTAATCAAATTGTACAGGTAGTCCTGCTACTCCAGGGTGGCACATCCATACCTGCTGTCTTCCAGCACAGTCTCAAGAGCATGTGCAATACCCTAGGAGGGACTACTGCAAAGGGTTAACTAAAGTTAATAGGGTTAAAGCAGTGTTATTGAGCTAAATGTTGTGATTTATTGTGCTCTGTCAGTATATATCTGTACGTAATAGCAATGTATAGGCAACCAAACAGTTAACAAATTGTCAGACTGTTTAGGTTACCGAGGCGATGAACCAGGTCTGCCCCATGGTTACTTAGTGTTGAAGAATCTAGTCTGAGGAAAGCTACAGGAAGCATAACCCTAAGTTCACACCTGAGCGTTTTACAGCGCGTTCAAACGCGCTGTAAAACTCTCAACACATGAAAACCAATGCTTCCCTATGGCCCTGGTTCACACTTGAGCGTTTTACAGAGCGTTTGAACGCGCTGTAAAACACCCGACGCATAAACAAGTTCTTGAGCTTTTTTTGGGGCGTTTGTCGCGCGTTTTGGCCCATAGACTTCAATGGGAACGCGCAACGCTTGAATTTAGCGCGTTTTTGACACAGGATACGCGCGTTCGAACGCGCGTCTTGGATTTTGCAACATGCAGGAAAAGGCCCAACACCAGGTGCAAAGCACAGTTTTGTGGAGAGAATCCAGCATGGAGGAGTCTCTCTGTGACACCGAGAACCTCATCAGGCTGGTGCAAGGCAAACGCTGCCTGTATGACACACAGGATGTCAACTACAAAAATCGGAGGAGCAGGCAGCAGGCCTGGGAGGATATTGGCAAAAGCATCTGGCCAGATTGGAGAAGTTTCACCAAGACAGTGAAACAGGGAAAAGGTATTTCCATGTGTGTTGTAAAGTGAAAGTAAACTCCTTGTGTGCAGTGGTGTACCAACTATATGTAATAGCCCTGGCCAGCTCTACCTGCAGCCCTCCAGCTGTTGTCAAACGCCACCTCCACAAATGCTGGCCTGTATTTTACTTGCTGGAGCCTGTGCAGGCATGCATGCAGTGGGATTTTAGCAACAGCTTGAGGGACGCAGCATCACCATCCCTGTTCTTGTATATGGGCACTCAGTGGCCTTAGTTTACAAAGAATGATGTGCACATTACATGTTGTAATAGTGTCCCCTCACCCCTTTAGTTTTTAGTACTGTCCTGGTTCACCCTCCCCCACATTCTGGTACAATGATAGTGGGCATGAAGGGTATACGGAATGCCCACCATGGTGGCATTGAGCATATTGGGGGTAGTGGTTGCTTAATCCCCCCATTTTCTCCCCTTTTTCCCGCCCTTTTCTCTGTGTTAATATGTGTTCTTTTTCAGCATTCTGAGGTGAATTTATTGGAGGATTCTGATTGGTACCTGGTTGCCTACCTGTTGTAGAGGTACCTGTTTTCTGCCACTTGCTGATTGGTGGATGGAGGTTTAGGGCGGGAAATTCAACTATTTAATGAGGAGCGCAGCAGGTCCGGGGCTTGTCGCCGCGGAGCCTGTAAGAAGAGGACGTCGTCTGAAGCCCTGGTGAATTGCTGGCATAAGCTGCAAAAGAGCTATTAAGCTGTGCCGGCATTACTAGGCAGAAGCTGAGCGGCAGCTGTGAAGAAGCGGCGGCTGTGAAGAAGCGGCGGCTGTGAAGAAGCGGCGGCTGTGAGGAGCGACGAGTGAGCAGCGAAGCAGCGCAGCGGCGAAGATTATAGCGGCGCTGAGTTCCGGAGGTTCGGCGACTTCAGGCGGAGGAAAAGTGTACTGGCCTGGGTGGCTGAAGATTAAAGACAGCGGAGAAGACTCACCGGTTTAATGGAGGAGCTGCTGAGGAGGCTGATACAGCGCGCCGAGTCAAGAGGAGGAGAGGCGTGGCTTCAGAGGTGCTTGGCTGACGGCCTGTCAGCTGAAGATGAAGGGGCGGGAGTAAGTGACGTCGCTCGGCGTAGTGACGTCACGGAAGATGCGACAGCGACGGCGAGGTCATCAAGAAGCGCTACCCACAGCGCTGAAGTCCGGGTGTCAAAGAGGACCAAGAGGCCGAGGAGGGCTTTCTCACCATCCGAAGTAAAGAACAAGAAAGGTGGCAGTGTGCGCTCCTCCCCCAGGTGTGCGGTATCGCAGCCTGGGGTTTTGAGTCGAGCGCCGCAGCCGGCCTCCAGCGCGCACAGCATGGATCCGGTACCGGAGACTGGTGAGGAGATATGTAGGCAGAGCTTTGCTTTGCCTACCAACATAGGGACTAATGAAAATAGGTTATTGAATAGTTTAGCTAAATTATTTTCTGAGTGGGCTACAGCTAGTGTGCCTGTGTCAGTAGATCAGCCTGCAGCAGTGTGGAGGGATATTCCAGCTGATGCAGGTGCTGATAATATAAGTGTTAATAAATCAGTAAATGCAGTAGTTGTAGATAGTGGTGCTGGTGTAAGTGAAACTTGCTTGAAGGAGGCCTTAACGTGTGACGGGTCTCCTTTGGGGTTTCATTTATCCCAATCTGTGAAAGAAAAAATTTGGAGAAGGGATTATATCGATATTTTATCTTTACTCCCTTCCGCCAAAGAGTCCTTTAAGGTTGAGAAAAAAGGTTTTGAAAAGGATGAGGATAGAAGAAGGGTTGCGCCAAGATCTTTTAATAATTGGTTGCAGTCCTTCTTTATATATGCTTCAGTATATTGTGCAAAGCATCCTCAGAGCAGTGTTGGTTTGTTTCAGCATATGGATTCTATCCTGGAGGCTTACCGTAATTTCGGTGGCCTCGCTTGGTTTACATATGATGAAACTTTTCGTCAGAAATTAGCAGTACATAATGGTATGGAGTGGGGCTCAAAGGATGTGGGACTGTGGCTTAGTTTGATGTTACCGCAGAAAAGCGGTTTTCAAACTAGACCAATTAATTCAGTGGCGTCTGGTACGGTTAGCAAGAAAGGTTTTTGTTTCGCCTATAATGAGTCAGCGTGTAGATGGCTGAGCAATTGCAGATATCGGCATGAGTGCTCATTTTGTTCAGGTGC
The DNA here is from genome assembly GCF_014858855.1 of Bufo gargarizans. Classification (NCBI taxonomy): domain Eukaryota; kingdom Metazoa; phylum Chordata; class Amphibia; order Anura; family Bufonidae; genus Bufo; species Bufo gargarizans. Next base: position 49,325,031 of record NC_058080.1, read on the forward strand.
GCACCCCCTTTTTCGGTGCTTTAAAAGATCAAACCAAGCCGTTTTACAGACTCAATCCAATAGAGATTTTTCAAAAAGCTCAGACGCCAGTGAATTGGGTAAGAATGCAGCCATGGTTAGATTTGTTTCCAGACCGTCTGAAGGCGGAGTTAATTCTTAAAGGTTTTATTAATGGTTTTTACGTTCCGAAGTTTACAGGTCAAGGTTGTTTAGTGTATGATAATTTGCCATCAGTTAATAAGCATTTAGATGTTGTAGAAAGTAAGATTGTTAAAGAGTTAAAGGAAGGTAGGATAGCGGGTCCTTTTATTTCTCCACCTTTTCCTAATTTTAGGGTATCTCCTTTGGGGATTGTTCCAAAGAAGAATCCTAATGAATTTAGATTAATTCATCATTTGTCATACCCTGCCAAAGAGTCTCTCAATGATTCGTTGGATAAAGAGATTGCGTCGGTAACTTATACATCCTTTGATGACGCAGTTTCTTTAGTACGTTCGGCAGGGAAAGGGTGTTTTATGGCGAAAGCAGATATTAAGGCAGCGTTTCGTTTGTTACCAATAGATCCTGTAGGCTTTAATTCTTTAGGTTTTCAGTTCAACGGGCAATTTTTCTTTGATAAATGTTTGCCAATGGGATTTTCTTGGTCGTGTTTTTATTTTGAATCGTTTTCTTCCTTTTTGAATTGGGTTGTTATTAAAGAGTTGGGTTCTGTTAATGTGTTACATTATTTAGATGATTTTCTGTTTGTAGGTTCTTTCAATGAGTGTTCACGTTTATTAGATGGCTTTATCCGGATCTGTCAGTATTTTAATATCCCATTAGCACAGGAGAAGTTAGTTGGGCCGTGTCAAGTGATTGAATTTTTAGGTATTGTAATCGATTCTGTGAATATGGAAGTTAGGCTTCCTATGGAGAAGGTGGAAAAGGCGTTATTATTGATAAAGAAAATCGTTTCAGTAAAAAAGGCGCAGTTGAAGGAAGTGCAGAGTTTGTTGGGAGTTTTAGCTTTTTCGTCTAGGGTCATCCCAGTAGGTCGTGTTTTTTCCAGAAGATTGTATATGTCAACTAAGGGTTTGAAATCCCCCTACGCGCATATTAGGATTACAAGGGTTCTCAGGGACGATCTGGGAGTATGGGAGGATTTCTTAACCCATTTTAATGGTTGTTGTGCTTGGCAAGCAGAATTTCAGGAGGCAGGATCTATAGGTTTGTTTACTGATGCTTCAGGGTCATGGGGTTATGGTGCATTTTTAAATGGTCAGTGGTCTGCTGAACCATGGCCGGAGTGGTGGGTTGAGTTAGGTTTGAATAAGAATTTGGTGTTGTTAGAGTTATTTCCTATTGTGGTGGCGCTAGTTATTTGGGGTGATGTTTTTAAGAATAGGAGAGTACTAATATTTTCGGATAATAAAGGGGTGTTATTTGCAATTAATTGTTTGTCGTCTCATTCAGAAGTTGTTATTAGATTGTTGCGTGTGTTAGTTCATATTTGTTTGGAGTTGAATGTTTGGCTGAAAGCTAAATATATTCCTAGTAAAGAAAATAAGATAGCGGATTCACTTTCCCGCGCACAGTGGGAAAGATTTTTTCATCTAGTGCCGCAAGCAGAGAAGGTGGGAATTCCGTGCCCGGATCGGGTTTGGGAGCTTATCCGGATATAATCAGCAAGTTCATTCAGAAGTCATTAGCGCCTCGGACATGGGAAGGATACTCTTTGGCTTGGAGGAGGTGGTATCAATTTTGCTCAGTTAGGAATGTTTCATGTTTTTTGTTTGATTTAGATGTATTTTTTCAATTTCTTTGTTCCTTATTAGAAGAAGGTTTTGGTTACTCTGTGTTGCATTTGACAGTTGCAGGTGTTTCGTTCTTTTTTAAATTAGCAGGTTGTCAGTCATTTTCGAATCAATTTGTGGTTAAACAATTTTTGAAAGGGGTCAGGAGGTCCCTAAATAGTGTCGATGTTAGACGACCAATCACATTTGAATTGCTTGGTTCTCTAGTATCAGTATTGAAGAAGTGTACTTATTCAAAATTTGAAGCTATGCTTTTTAAAGTATCATTTGTGTTATCATTTTTTGGGGCATTTCGGATAGGAGAACTAGCTGCGGCAAATAGGAAGTCATTGTCACCATTAGAGGTTGAGGATATTAATTTATATAATAATTCAGTCGTAATTTTCATCAAAAAATCAAAAACGGATCAGCTGGCTAAAGGGAGAGAGATTAAGTTAGCAAGGTTAGCAGAGTCACCTTTATGCCCAGTTGAAACAGTTAGAGAATTTTTTGATGCTAGGCCTCAGAGAGGAGGTGCTTTTTTAATTCATGAGGATGGTTCAGTGTTGACAATATATCAATTCAATGCAATTCTTAAAAAATGTTTAGCATTATTGGAGTTATCTAATGAGAATTATTCGTCTCATTCTTTCCGGATTGGGGCTGCAACAGTTGCCGCTAGCCTGGGATTAAATGAGGCGATAATTAAAAAGATTGGTCGCTGGGATTCTAATAGATATAAGTTGTATGTTAGACCTAATCTGGTACTTTAATTTTATTAAATCTTTTTCAGGTACAGAGCAAATGATCGTATGGATTCTGGGTCATTCTTTCGTGTTCTGGGCAGAAAGAAGGGCTGCGGAGCGTAATTATTTGAATAAAAGTTATATGGGTTCTTTGTTTGTTTCTATTTTCTGGTTAGGTTTTAGGGGTTTAAAATGGTACCAAATCATTCCGATTTTAAAAGGTGAATTAAGGTCGTTGCCACGACCGGATGTACTAATAATCCATGCTGGTGGTAATGATTTGGGAAGAATTAGAACGTTAGATTTATTGGATCATATGAGATCTGATCTCGATCTTATTAAATCATTACTTCCGAATGTTACATTGATTTTCTCTGAAATCATCCCAAGGTTGATTTGGAAAGGTGAGCAGTTCAGTTTTATTGAGAAAATTAGGAAAAGAATTAATAGGAGCCTAGAGAAATATCTTCCTAAATTAGCGGGTTGGTCCTTAAGACACACTGAGCTAGAGGGTTTTATTGTAGGTCTTTATCGGAATGATTTGGTTCATTTGTCAGAGATAGGTCTTGATATATTTAATTCGGGTTTGCAGGACATGATTGAGAAGGCCGTGGTTTTTAGGGGGGGACATGTGGGTTAATACCCTCATGTCTGGTGGGTTAGTCACCCAGCTTTGCTGGGGGGACAATTCTGGAATTTAATGAAGATTTAATGAGTATTTATTGATTGGTTATTTAATTATTGATGGTTATTATTATTATCAGCAGTATTATATTTATGTAACCCTTAATAAAGGACCACGGCCAATTTTATACCACAGTTTAGTTTGGTGTTATTTATTTATTATTTATTTATCTGTTAAGTTGAATGTTATGCCAGTTTAGTAATTGCTCATATGGCACCATGATAGTGGGCATGAAGGGTATACGGAATGCCCACCATGGTGGCATTGAGCATATTGGGGGTAGTGGTTGCTTAATCCCCCCATTTTCTCCCCTTTTTCCCGCCCTTTTCTCTGTGTTAATATGTGTTCTTTTTCAGCATTCTGAGGTGAATTTATTGGAGGATTCTGATTGGTACCTGGTTGCCTACCTGTTGTAGAGGTACCTGTTTTCTGCCACTTGCTGATTGGTGGATGGAGGTTTAGGGCGGGAAATTCAACTATTTAATGAGGAGCGCAGCAGGTCCGGGGCTTGTCGCCGCGGAGCCTGTAAGAAGAGGACGTCGTCCCGCCCACCCTCCCCATTTAAAGTCGTGGTCCGGAATTAGAGGGGGGTTAGTCACCCAGCTTTGCTGGGGGGACAATTCTGGAATTTAATGAAGATTTAATGAGTATTTATTGATTGGTTATTTAATTATTGATGGTTATTATTATTATCAGCAGTATTATATTTATGTAACCCTTAATAAAGGACCACGGCCAATTTTATACCACAGTTTAGTTTGGTGTTATTTATTTATTATTTATTTATCTGTTAAGTTGAATGTTATGCCAGTTTAGTAATTGCTCATATGGCACCATGCAATGGGCCAGTATGTTCAATTTGCAGTGGTTCCACTATCTTGTGCCAGACTGCGCTCTTTCAATCCGCAAATGTAGTGGCATTTTGAAATGTAGGCCTAAGTTTGGGTTGAGGGATTTGGATCCGAAGTTGTTATTGATATTGCGTACTTTATCAAATTAGACTGTTTGTGGGCTATGGGTGGCCAGGCATATGTTAGGTGCTTCGGTTTCTAACGTGTCAGTATTGGGCACCTTGATGGGATCCGTTATTTCACCCACATTGGCTTTTATTCTACTGGGCGAGTATTGGGCACTAAAATGGGACACATGATTTCCCCCACATTTTTAACCCTTGTTAATGTGCGACTATTGATGGCCACTATAGGGGCATCCTCAAAATGCACAAAAGATCATTAGAAATGTTGTAATTTAGCCCTAGTAATAAAGATACAAATCTGAAAATAAAATAATATTCTAACACTCTTTTCAGAAGAAAAATATTAATTAACATAAACTTAGATGGCTTCCAATTGCCAGGGTAACGCCCCATGTGGTGACGAAAAATATGCGGTGAAGTGGTCCCGGACAGCCGCACCGTGTCTGGTCCCACGCACACCACTGGGATTAGGACTCTCCAAGGAATGGCTGAGGGAATCTTCGAAATTAAAGCCATCCCGGACACGGACAAAATTATGCAGAGCACACGCTGCCTTCACGGCCGAGATGGCGGTCTCCAATTTCAAATGAATGGGAGAATGTAGAAAGCGCCATTTGTTGGCTAAAATGCCGAAGGCACACTCCACCACCCTGCGTGCCCTTGTCAGACGGTAATTAAATACCCGCCTGGCAATGGAGAGTCCCCGGCTGGAGTACGGCCTCATCAGATGCTCCCCCAGCGCCATCCCCCACGAAAACAAACGGCATAGCTGGATAACTGGTCCCAGGCAGTGTGGTGTTCCCCGGGAGGTCCAGCTCATTATTATTCAGCATTTGCCCAAAGGCAGAATGCCCCAAAACAGCAGAGTCTGAGCTGCTGCCGTAGGACCCCACATCAATGTATCTGAAGCAATAGTTTGCAATAAAAGGAAGAAAGACCGGCACTCGCGATGATGATGAATGTTGCGTTTATTCAGTCACATATTGTAGGCATATAGTGACGCGTTTCAGCACAACACGTGCTTTCATCAGACTATCTATCCGGTCTTTCTTCCTTTTATTGCAAGTATTGGGACGTCTACCCACTGACTCGTGCACCGCGTCCATTCCAGCAGTGCCGACCCTTCTCTACACAAGACTGCAATAGTTTGCGTCACACACTGCAAAAAGAACAAAGGAGAAAAAAAATTTATAATTGAAAAATTGACTCCCGCTCCTGATGGGCTTCTTAACACGGATATGCTTCCCGTCTATTGCGCCCACACAGTTCGGGAAATTGCAGGCTTGGAAAAAATTATCCGCAATTTGCAGCCAGTCCTCCTTCTGTGGTTGGGCCATCACAGCAGGATGAAGGACGTCCCAAATTGCCACGCAGGTTTCCCGGACGATCATACTGGCTGTGGACTTCCCAATGAAAAAGGCGAAGTGTAGACTGGCCAATGACTGTCCGGTAGCTAAATACCTGAAACAAATGTAAGAAAATAAAGAGACATTAACGGATGCTTTTTATCTCTTTTTTCCTAGTCAACACTATGAAAGGCAAATGGAAAAGCCTGAAAGACGCCTTTATCCGCCATAGGCGCAAAGAAAGGGAGCAGAGGAGCGGATCGTCCCCAAGCGCACGCTCCAGTTACGTGCATGCCCAACAGATGTCCTTTTTGATACCGTGCACGGAAATGCAGAGGTGAGTCAAGGGCATACACATTGAGGAGAGGATGTGGTATGACATGACATACATTTCATATGGGGAACATACTTACCTATATTTTCCACTTCACAGCACCGATAGTAGCTGGAAACCCAGCCAGGCGCAAGACGAGGAAGAGGACGAGGGCACAACCATGGACAGTGACCCCGGACCATCTATGGGGCCAATGAGTCCTCCAGGCCCCCCACCCACTCCGAGTTTGGTGAGCCCCATGCAGACTGTCCCAGCCGTCCCAGAGGCAAGTCGGCAGCCCCGACATAAAAGGAGGAGAACAGAGAGGCATGAGGACAGGCTAATAGGCTGCCTGGATGCCCTGGCACATCCTGTGCCAAAACTTAGCAGTGATGCCTATTTTCTCCTCAGTCTAGAGGAGAAAATGCTACATGTGCCCAGAAATCTGGTCACAAAAGTAAGGGATGAGTTGTCTAAGACCATTGATAAGTATTGCATCCCTTATGAGATCCCAACGTCAATCAGTGACCCACAGCAGGCCCCACAGCAGGCCCCACAGCAGGCCCCACAGCAGGCCCCACTGCAGGCCCCACTGCAGGCCCCACAGCAGGCCCCACTGCAGGCCCCACAGCAGCCAGCACAATATGGGCAACAATATGGGCCCCAATATTTCCCCCAATATGGGCCACAATATGGGCCACAATATCCCCAACATGCACAACAACACCCTCACACATACCCAGCACACACATACACACAAAGTAACATACAACAGCCTCTTGACACATAGCAGACACAACACACATCATACCCATATCCCTCTACAAGCACGGGCCCAAGCACCTCCACCGAAATGCCACCCGCCAATCAGTCTCGCGGAGCCACAGAGACACGGCGGGATCCCGAGGCGGAGTTTTCAGGGCCGCAATATGAATCCCTTTGAAAGTTATAAGAGGGAAATTCTCTGGCACCAGGTTTTTGGAAACCAAAAGGTCACATATATAGGAATAGTTTCCTAATATTTTTATGTTATTTAAAAAAAAAGTTGCTCCTTTGTTTGTTAAACAGATTTAACATATTTTATTGTGAAATGTATGATGTTAATACATTCACCAAAGATAAAAATATTTAAGCTAATGTTTGGACTCTTTTTTGAAAGTGAGGGGGAAAACATGGGCAAATGTGGATACATGATGCATGTATGGGATATCTATGCCACACGTTGACAACATACACATCACATACCCCCCGCACAAACACTCATACGTCACAAACAGCAAGAGAAACAGGGCGAAACTCAGATCATGGCACAACACACTGCAAATGGTTTAAATGGCCACAATAATAGGCTACTTACCGCAAAGTAATGACCAGTCTTTCCACTGGTGGGATGCAGTCCCGCATGAAGGTGTCCTGACGCTACAAATGAGGGGACAACAGCACCAGGAGCTCGTCAAAGCTGGGAAACAATAAAATGTTCATGGTTACCTATACAAAAAGCACAAAACACTTTGCCTAATCATTGAAAATACATTGCAACCACGTATACGTACTAACCTGTGGATGGACATCCTGGTGTAGTCAAAAAACTTGTCCTCATGGGCACGGAGGTTCGCATACAGTGCCCAGAACTGGCCCCTCTCCTGTCTATGGGCAATCACAGGATGGACCTAGAAACGTCGCCTGCTGTGCCGCCTTCTCCTCAAGCGTTCCAGCTCAATAGCTGAAACAAGTGCCGCAACACGTCCCCGTCTATAGCATTCCATTGCTCAAAACCACACACTCTACCAACACACATGGAATTTCACACCTACAATGCCCTATGATTGGCCAAACTTCATATAGACAGGGATATTTGCTCATTGGACAACACTGCAGTCAATCACACAAACGCGCGTCAAACGCGCGTTTACTATTGCAAAAAACGCGCGTAAAACGCGCGTTTGAGAAACGCTCAGGTGTGAAAGCAGGGTAAGTGTGAGAAAGTTCCTGCAGACATGACCCTAGCTCAGAGAACCTCAGTCTCTGAGGCTGCAGCTGCCAAAGGAGCAGCTTCACTATAAGATTACCCCCGAAGGAAAGAGATCAGACATGTTAGGAGGTCCAGAACCTTACAGGCCGTGCAAGCCTCACACAGCAAGGTATTGACTCGTTTATGGCATAAGAGACTTTGCTGCTGTGCGAAGAATTATTGCTTACGGCAATACCTTGGGTATTCTCCCAGCAGAGGGTGCCTGAGCTTTATGGTTCCTGTGATCAGCAATGGTGTTTCGAAGACTTAATACTTCAGCGATTCCATAGCGATTTCCCTGCATTGCCCAATCTGCTTTTCCATCTGTGTTCCTGCCGTGTACCCATCCTGCCTGTGTACTCCTGACCTTACACTTGTCTGCAATCTCTCCTAATGTCTTCAATTCTGTGTTGCTATTATCTGCCATTCCAATGTTAGAGACTATTCAGACTCCTGCTATGATTGCGGTGTGGCTCCCCTGTATTTCAGCCTTCCAGCCAAGTTCCCTCAAGTTCTGCCAAATACCACATAATCAGTATAAGTGACTATTCAGACTGTACCTATGGTTTTGATGTGTTTTGGTGCGTTTTATGTGCCTAGAGCCTCTGATGCTTACACCAGAGTCCCTGACCTCATTGGGTGAGCTGCCAACTATACTGGGGCTATCGTAAGAAGACGCAGTCTGGTGGCTCCTCTACAGCGAAGTCCAGATCCTGCAGGGGTTAAAGGATGAATACCAGGAAAGCACCAAAATAACACCCTTACGATTAGCCCAAAGCCAAACCAGTTAGTTGGCGCAGTGGGTCCACACTCACTAATCCGTAACACGTTTACATTTTAATTTATCCGGGGCACAATACGTAACCAAGACTTGGAATGGCGCTCCATGATTATTATCCTTATCATTAGTGGGTGCAAAAAATTATTCATAAAGACTTATGGCACCTTTACATAGATTTTTTAAAATACTTAATTTGCTTCCTAAATGCAATATTAAGAAACTTTCTAAAGTGTTCAGAGAAATGGGCTGAACCCCTTAGTACCAGTCAGTGTCAGTGGACTGATGCCCCCTTAAATGAAGTCCAGATCTCCATACAGGGGTGGAATGGTAAATATCAGGGGACCACCTTGACAACACCCTCAGGAGTAGCCCCAAGTCAAGTCCATTCAGTGGCACAGTGAATCCACACCTGCTGCGTTACATATATAGCAGCATTAAGTGGCAACTATATGGCAATATTATGTGGGAAATACTGTATGTGGCAGTATTATGTGGAAACTATATGATAGTCTTGTGTGAAGAAAACAGCAGTATTGTGTGGGAACTAATTGGCAGTATTATGTGCGAACTATAGGATAGTATTATGTGGAGGAAATATATAGCAGTATCGTGTGGGAAATAATTGGCAGTATTACATGGGAACTATATGGTAGTATTATGTGAAGATAATATATAGCAGTATTATGTGGGAACTAATTGACAATATTATGTGGGAAATACTGTATGTGGCAGTATTATGTGGGAACTATATGATAGTATTATGTAGAAAAAAATATATAGCAGTATCGTGTGGGAACTAATTGGCAGTATTACATGGGAACTATATGGTAGTATTATGTGAAGATAATATATAGCAGTACTATGTGGGAACTATATGATAGTATTATGTGAAGATAATATATAGCAGTATTATGTGGGAACTAATTGACAATATTATGTGGGAAATACTGTATGTGGCAGTATTATGTGGAAACTATATGATAGTATTATGTGGAAAAAATATATAGCAGTATCGTGTGGGAACTAATTGGCAGTATTATGTGGGAACTATATTATAGTATTATGAGGAGAAAAGATATAGCAGTATTATGTGGGAACTAATTGGCAGTATTATGTGGGGACTACATGATAGTATTATGAGGAGAAAAGATATAGCAGTATTATGTGGGAACTAATTGGCAGTATTATGTGGGAAATACTGTGTGTGGCAGTATTATGTGGAAAATACTGTATGTGGCAGTATTATGTGGGAACTAATTGGCGATATTTTGTGGGGACTATATGATAGTATTATGTGGAGAAAATATATAGCAGTATTATGTGGGAACTAATTGGCAATATTATGTGGGAAATACTGTATGTGGCAGTATTATGTGGAAAATACTGTATGTGGCAGTATTATGTGGAAACTACACGATAGTATTATGTGGAGAAAATATGTAGCAATATTATGTGGGAACTATATGATAGCATTATGTGGAAAAGCACTATAGCAGTTTTATGTGGAAACTATACGGCAGTATAATTTACTACAGTACAAGGTGGGCTGCAATTACTACAACTCACTAATAACGTTAGGCAAGGAAGGTACCTGCCATTTACATGAGCTAAACACAGCAGCCTAGACCCCAGCTCTGACCGGCACTCATACATTGTAACAAACCTTCTGCAGGACTCACTCAGGATGAAATGTCTCTTTCCTAATGTAAAGAATAATGTTTCCATTCACTGACACCCAGCAAGGATCTTGCAACTGACGAGGAAACAAAAGCACAGGGAACAGCGAGCTACTGATTTTTTTTTGATTCTCTAATAAAAATCAAGAGTTGACCTGGAATAAAATTACCTCATCTGCGCATCAAATTTACGGCTATAATCCTGTGTAATCCAGAGCGATGCTGATAAATGTCTCTGCATTTACCAACCTCATTCCCAGCTACAGAGGAGTTTAGCTAAGAAATAAGCTTGTCTTCTGAGGTCACGTCCAACTGATCGAGGACTACTCCGCACGTCCTCGATCAGCCCCAGATAATGGATCAGAAAGGACAGTAATCAGTCTGAGGATGAGACTGCACACTGGATTCACTTACTTATTTATGTTTGTCGTCTTGTAGCCATGATGATGCATAGTCCTGCATAGGAGCTGCATACACTAAACAAAATGAGAATTTTGAAATCAAATTTAATTCTAAGTTTTAATCATTTGTTTTTTAATAAAAAAAAAAAAAGTTGGGAAAAGTTTATGTAACCTTTAAAGAGTAACTAAACTTTTTTTTACAATTTTATTGAAACTGTTCTAAATAGCCCCAAAATCATTTTTATAATTTACTTTATTAATGAATTATGCATTTTCTATGTTAGAAAAAGGACCCAAAGTCCTGGATTTTAACGCTTCTTAAAATTGGCATTCTGGTCGAGCGCTCTACTGGTGGACGGATTACTGGCTGCAGTGGAGAACGCTGCACAGGGTGGAGCACAGATCGCTGCACCTGCCTGTGCTCCCCTCAAGCTAATTCTGCCACAGCACATGGGTATCCCCTGTGCCCTGTACCGAGGTGCTCTGCCAGGATTCAGCTGAGCAGAGTGGTCTCCCGTCTGTGCCCGCTCCTCTCAACTGAAAGTTTCTGCATCAATGTGCTATAGAGAGCCTTGAACTGAGAGGAGCGCGGGCACAGGCTGGAGCCCACTCCGCTCAGCTACATCTTGGCAGAACACGTAGGTAGTGATGAGCGGCAGGGGTCATATTCGAATTCACGATATTTCGCAAGCATTTTGTAGAATATTTGCAAATTCGAATATTCGTTATATTCTACGATTTTTTGAAGTTCAGATTGGAAAAAAATTACAACTTAAAAAAAAAAAGATTATAGCACTCTATTAGCTAAATTTCTCTATATTCGTTTTTTTTTTCCGAATATTCGCTATATTGCTATAGCTTCTTTTTTTCAAATATTGGTAATATTCTAAAACAAGAATATATAGCAATATAGCGAATATTTGAAAAAAACGAATATAGAGCTTCAGATGAGAAAAAAATTACAACTATTAGGCTAGGTCTACACGACGACATTTGTCGCGCGACATTTTGTTGCACCAATGTCGCGCGACAATTTTTATAATGGCAGTCTATGGTGTCGCACTGCAACATGCGACATGCTGCGACTGCGACGCGACAGTCGCAGAAAATCCATTCTTCTGCGACTGTCGCGTCGCAGTCGCAACATGTCGCATGTTGCAGTGCGACACCATAGACTGCCATTATAAAAATTGTCGCGCGACATTAGTGCAACAAAATGTTGCGCGACAACTGTTGCGCCCTATCTGTCGCGCGACTTTTTGTCGCGCGACAAATGTCGTCGTGTAGACCTAGCCTAAGACAAAGAAGATTATAGCACTATATTAGCTAAATTGCTCTATATTCGGGTTATTTTTTTTCGAATATTCGCTATATTGCTATATATTCTTGTTTTAGAATATTACGAATATTCAAAAAAAAACGAAGTTATAGCAATATAGCGAATATTCAAAAAAAATCGAATATAGAGCAATTTAACTAATATAGTGCTATAATCTTCTTTGTCTAATAGTTGTAAGTTGAAAAATTCGTATTACGAAAATTCGCATTACGAAAATTCGCAAACAACACTACTCCTAAAGTCAAATATACTGCAGCCTTCTCATTGGCCCACAAGCTAGAAGCAGGGAGGGATCATGTGTACTGATAAAAAAAAAAAAGAAGAATATTCGAAATTACGAATACGGTATATATCACTACATTCTAAATATTCGCAAATTTTCGAAGTACCTATATTCGTGATAAAAATTCGAAATTCGAATATTCGTGATCAACACTACACGTAGGGCACTGATGTTCTGTGCCAGAATTAGCTTGAGGGGAGCACAGGCAGGACAGCGATCTGTGCTCCGTCCTGTGCCGCGTTCTCCACTGCAGCCAGCAATCCGTTCGCCAATACACCCTGACAAGCCAGCACTGCACCAGAATGGTGACTTTTCAAAAGCTGCAAAATCCAGGGCTTTGACTCCTTTTTTAAGATGGAAAACAGCATAATTCATTAATAAAGTATATTCCCAAATTTTTTTGGGAGGCTATTTAGAAGAGTTTAAAAGAAAATTGTAAGAAAAGTTGACATTCCCTTTAATGTCTTAAGTACCACATTTTCCTTACATACTTGCACGTTTTCACCGTGACCATTTCACGATTATCTTCCATGTGTGCCGCTGCAGGAGAACATTCTGGAGTTTGATCCGCTTCCTCCTTAAATTTATGACACATGGGAACATTTTTTTTGCCAAAAAAAACTACATTACGTGAAAAATATGGCGATGAGACGGACGGACGCCCTGGCAAAATAACTGCTGTGATGGTCTGTCTTGATGTCTCCTTCACTTACAACCAGCATTTACAGGGTTAGGCCTCTTTTTTTTCCGTTTATGTTCCGTTTGTTTGCGTTCCGTATACGGACCGTATAGGGAACCATTCATTTCAATGGATCCGCAAAAAAAGAACGGGATGCCTTCTATTTCCATATTTCCATTCTGTTCAAAGAACGCATAACGGATAAGGATAGTGCTGTTCAATCAGGAGCCAGATGTTCCGTTCCGCAAAAAACAGAATGCACACAGATGTCATCCGTATTTTTGTGGATCTGATTTTTGCGGACCGCAAAATACTGAAAAAGACATACGGTCGTGTGCAAGAGGCCTTAATCTCTCGCTGCCATGTCTGCATCTGCTGCCTCTGAATCGGCTGCTGGTTCTGGTTAATGAACCTGTTTGTCAGGCGAGGATCGACCTGCAGGGCGCTGTCACTCTGATGGCCGCGGCCTGCTGCCACAGGTAGAGGGTTAGGTGTGACAGCAGCTGCTTCTGTGTCACTGGGATTAAAAAGATGATGGAATTCAGGATACTGTTCATCCTGTTCTTCCTGGTGCATGAACACTATTCCAGTATAAAAATTAAAGGGATTGTCTGGGGATTTTTATATTGATGGCCTATCGTCAAAATAGGTCATCAATATCTTATCGGTGGGGTCTGATAAAATAGAGCAAACTAGGAATTGCTGATTGGAGCTGCACCCTAGTGGAACAGAACTAAACAGCAGCCAATACTAAAAGAGAATAAAAAGCAGTATGGAGGTACTGGTCTGAAATCCAGCTGGTTTAGGAGTCTATTTTACAGGTAAGTAATATTCAGAGGTAACAACATCTCCCTTATTTGGGAGAGCCCGTGCTTTACTTCATGCAGCTATAAATGATAAAATGTCAGGTTTCTGCTGCCACCACCAGGGGGAGCTCACCGCATTCAAATGTATACAGCTCCCATTCAACCTCCGTGGCCATAACCACCGGTCACCTCCAGCTCCTGGCTTTATTCCTTGTGAGGTATAAAGTTCATACAGGACGATACAATGCAGAGAATGGTGTGTTACAGGAATGATGGGTGTTGTTGTTCCATGGAATCTCTCGGGGATGCAGCTTCTATTCTGCCTGCAGATAGTTTTGCGGTTGCATTTGGTTACAGGGTAAGTATTTATCTTCATGCTTTCGTAGGATTAGTGTGGGAAGTAAACAAAGCAGAACAATTGTCCCCCAGGGACGGCTCAGTAAAGCGGAGAGCTTCATCCGTAATTTTATTAGCCGCTAATAGATTTCTGCTTTGATATAGATAGCAGAGCTAAATCATCACTGACAGGAGGAATAATCTCTGTTTATCCTGCAAGAAGATACACGGCGATTAACCACATAGTCGTAGGAGCTCATTATAGGTTTTATTATAATGTGATCAATGGAAATAATCATATACATTAAGTATATTAGAGTGCAATAGTAGTTACATATTTGTACGCCGGAGCAGTATTATAGTAGTTATATTCTTGTACATAGGAGCAGTATTATAGTAGTTATATTCTTGTACATAGGAGCAGTATTATAGTAGTTATATTCTTGTACATAGGAGCAGTATTATAGTAGTTATATTCTTGTACATAGGAGCAGTATTATAGTAGTTATATTCTTGTACATAGGAGGCAGTATTATAGTAGTTATATTCTTGTACATAGGAGGCAGTATTATAGCAGTTATATTCATGTACATAGGAGCAGTATTATAGTAGTTATACTCTTGTACATAGGAGCAGTATTATAGTAGTTATACTCTTGTACATAGGAGCAGTATTATAGTAGTTATACTCTTGTACATAGGAGCAGTATTATAGTAGTTATATTCTTGTACATAGGAGCAGTATTATAGTAGTTATATTCTTGTACATAGGAGCAGTATTATAGTAGTTATATTCTTGTACATAGGAGGCAGTATTATAGTAGTTATATTCTTGTACATAGGAGTAGTATTATAGTAGTTATATTCTTGTACATAGGAGCAGCATTATAGTAGTTATATTCTTGTACATAGGAGCAGCATTATAGTAGTTATATCCTTGTACATAGGAGCAGTATTATAGTAGTTATATTCTTGTACATAGGAGCAGTATTATAGTAGTTATACTCTTGTACATAGGAGCAGTATTATAGTAGTTATATTCTTGTACATAGGAGCAGTATTATAGTAGTTATATTCTTGTACATAGGAGTAGTATTATAGTAGTTATATTCTTGTACATAGGAGCAGCATTATAGTAGTTATATTCTTGTACATAGGAGCAGTATTATAGTAGTTATACTCTTGTACATAGGAGGCAGTATTATAGTAGTTATATTCTTGCACATAGGAGGCAGTATTATACTATTTATATTCTTGTACATAGGAGCAGTATTATAGTAGTTATATTCTTGTACATAGGAGCAGTATTATAGTAGTTGTACTCTTGTACATAGGAGGCAGTATTATAGTAGGTATATTCTTGTACATAGGAGGCAGTATTATAGTAGTTATATTCTTGTACATAGGAGCAGTATTATAGTAGTTATATTCTTGTACACTAGGAGCAGTATTATAGTAGTTATATCTTGTACATAGGAGCAGTATTATAGTAGTTATATCTTGTACATAGGAGCAGTATTATAGTAGTTATATTCTTGTACATAGGAGCAGTATTATAGTAGTTATATTCTTGTACATAGGAGCAGTATTATAGTAGTTATATTCTTGTACATAGGAGCAGTATTATAGTAGTTATATTCTTGTACATAGGAGCAGTATTATAGTAGTTATATTCTTGTACATAGGAGCAGTATTATAGTAGTTATATTCTTGTACATAGGAGCAGTATTATAGTAGTTATATTCTTGTACATAGGAGGCAGTATTATAGTAGTTATATTCTTGTACATAGGAGCAGTATTATAGTAGTTATATTCTTGTACATAGGAGCAGTATTATAGTAGTTATATTCTTGTACATAGGAGGCAGTATTATAGTAGTTATATTCTTGTACATAGGAGGCAGTATTATAGTAGTTATATTCTTGTACATAGGAGCAGTATTATAGAAGTTATATTCTTGTACATAGGAGCAGTATTGTAGTAGTTATATTCTTGTACATAGGAGCAGTATTATAGTAGTTATATACTTGTACATAGGAGGCAGTATTATAGTGGTTATATTCTTGTACATAGGAGCAGTATTATAGTAGTTATATTCTTGTACATAGGAGGCAGTATTATAGCAGTTATATTCTTGTACATAGGAGGCAGTATTATAGTAGATTTTTATTCTTGTACATAGGAGCAGTATTATAGCAGTTATATTCTTGTACATAGGAGCAGTATTATAGCAGTTATATTCTTGTACATAGGAGCAGTATTATAGTAGTAATATTCTTGTACATAGGAGCAGTATTATAGTAGTTATATTCTTGTACATAGGAGCAGTATTATAGTAGTTATATTCTTGTACATAGGAGCAGTATTATAGCAGTTATATTCTTTGTCAAATTTCTTTTTATTGGTAAGCAAGCAAAAGGTTTCAACACAACCATTGAGCATCCATTCTGCCATGCAAGACAGAGCTGTACACATTCGAATTATACAGTGTAATGGGAGACAAGCAGAAGTATACAAAATACATGAGGTCACGTCATTAAGTGATATCCAATGTTAATTGTTTGCGGAGGCTTTTACGCTCTGCTCTCTATGTGCAAAATGTCCTGCATGTACGATGCGCCCATGTCCTGCATAGGTAAGTGAAATGCAAATATCTATCATGCATTTTAATGCAGAAAACACAAAGTTCTTAACTGAACCGGACAACAGTCCATCAACTTGGGGTACAAAGGGGGTTGGGATGATGAGGTCTCCCTAGAGAGACCCTCCTGCACACACGCGATACACACGTTTTCCCATCAGCTCTGTCCGTATACACTCTACTAGGCCTTGCAAAATTTTAGTATTAACAGAAACCAGGCTACTGACTAATCTGCTCTCCCCGCATTCCGGGAGTCTGGGGGTCTATCTCTTGTTTCCTATATGTCAACCATGGGGTCCATAATTTGAGATATTTGTCATGTCGTCTGATCTCCCAGCTAGCCAGCTCCTCCATTCTGCATATCTGATCCACCTTTGCTTCCCAATGTGGCAGCGTAGGGGGTTCATCACTAAGCCATTTCTGTGGGATTAGAAGCCTTGCAGCTTGAATTAGATGCGTAGGTAAGTTTGATTTGGATGGAGACAAGCCAGGCTTGGGCAGCCAGAGAAGCACCAGTTCCGGGGATAGTTGAATATGTTTATGCATAATTCTATCTATCGATGCAGATACTCCCTCCCAGTACTCGCGCAGTTTCGGACATGACCAGAATATGTGCGTCTGTGATCCACTCCCCTCCCCACACCTCCAGCACAGGTCAGAGTTGCTAAGTCCCTTAGTAAATAATTGTTTCGGGGTGTGATACCACTGGGTCAATAACTTGTATGAGTGCTCTTGTACTCTTACGCACCGTGAGAACCCGTGTGAGTGCGCGTGTATGCGCAAGATATCAGTTTCGGAGAATTGTAAATCCAGCTCCGCAGCCCAGGTTTTCAGATAATGAGGAATCCCTACAGGGTTTTGTGTGTTAAGTGCTAGATACAGTTTGGAGACCAATTTCGTAGGAGGGGACTTTAAATGTAACAGCTTCTCGAACCAAGTGGGTTCAGTCTTGCCTTGTCTGTCTTTTAGAAGGGACTTGCTAACAGAGTTAAATTCAATGGCGTCCAAAAAGTTACAGGTTGACAGGACACTATTTATGGGGTGCTGATCACAAAGAGCCCCTGACGCCCCTTCTAGGAATTCTGTTACTGTATAAGGGCGCATTTTGTTCCACGTCTGTGATATAGTATCTGCCTTAGGCCTAGTTAGGAACGGGGCAAGGTCGGCTGGCATCAAAGGTGACGGTGCAGATAATAAGCTTTTGTCTTTGTTCAATTGTCTAATAACGGCAGCTGTGCCTTTGAGCAGCACATGGGAGTGTAGTGAAGAGGAGTTCAGACCCCACAGACCGGCTCTCTGCTTCTTATCTAGTTGTGCAATTTCCAATTCTCTACCCAAAATGTTGGACCACGGGGCGTGAATTTGTAACCATCTCTTCAGATGCGTGGCATTATAATATAATTGAGCATCCGGCAAAGCCATACCTCCTTGTGTCCTCCTCAATATCAGCGTGCGATGTGCCAGTCTCGCTCCCCTCCCCCTCCAAAGAAACGTGCTAAAAAGTCGTCTTATTTGCGTAAAGAAGGAAGAGGGGAGAAAGACAGGCAACATCTGCATCACATATAACAACTTCGGCATAATGAATGCCTTTAGCATATTCTTCCGGCCCATCCATGATACATATGGAATCCGCAGGGTATGTAGCTGTTGTTGGATGTCCCTTAACAATGTCGCATAGTTTAGTTGGAATAATTTATCCAATCTATAAGGAAGCTTGATACCCAGGTAGGACAGGTGAGAAGTTTGCCATATAAAAGGAGTAGAGGATTTGAGCAGAGTAATCTGATGGGCTGGAGCGGATACGTTCATAGCCTCTGACTTTGTATGATTTACTTTGAAGTTAGACACTTGACCGTATTGCTCGAACAGAGCCAACAGACGCGGGAAGGCCTCGACCGGGTTGGATACCATGACCAGAAGGTCATCAGCATATGCCGCATTAAGGTGTTCGGTGGAGCTATTTTCCAATTTAATACCTTTAATGTCAGGATGCTCCCTAATAGCTTGTAACAATGTTTCCATTACGAGAATGTACAAAGCAGGTGATAACGGGCAGCCCTGCCGCGTCCCATTTCTTATAGGAAAAGGGGGCGACAACGTGCCATTAACTCGGATCCGGGCGCTTGGGTCGCCATAAAGTGACATTATAGCGCTTCTGAACTGCTGGGGAAAACCAAATTTTTCCAGCGTACGCATCATATAGGACCAATTAACCCGGTCGAAGGCCTTCTCCGCGTCCACGCCCAACATAACCAGTGGGGTTTTCTTTTTAAGAGCTAACTGCATAATGGACAGGATTCTACATGAGTTGTGACTGCCCTCTCTACCTGGGACAAAACCTGTTTGCTCAGGGTTTATGAGTTTAGGAAGAAGAGTACTAATTCTAGTCGCTAGGATTTTCGCCCAAACCTTAATGTCGACGTTTAGCAACGAGATTGGCCGATAGCTGCCACATTGCTTGGGGTCCTTTCCTGGTTTGGGAAGGATAGTAACTGTGGCTTCTAGGGACTGCTTATGCAACTGGGAACCTGTCAGAAGCTCATTGCACCAGGCAGCCAAGTAGGGAATCAGTATGTTTGAGAATTTTTTATAATATCCCACCGGGAAGCCGTCTGGACCCGGGCTCTTCCCATGTGGCATGGAACCTAACAATGTAGCTACCTCTTCCTCAGTGACAGGGGACAGTAGCGCTTGGCTCTCTTCCTCAGTCAGGATGGGTAAATGTATATGGCTAAGAAACTTATCTATGAGGGAGTCTCTTCCCTCCGAGGATCCACCAACTTCCTCCGGGAGGCCATATAGACCTTTATAGAATTTTTGGAACTCATTGGCTATGTCTGACGTTTTATGTAAGGTATTGCCATCCTTAGTGTCTATTCCCGCAATGTACATGGAGTCTTTCTTTTGCTTAAGCAGGGAGGCCATAAGTTTAGTGCCCTTATCTCCGTGTGAATAAAAGCGAAACTGCGAATATTGATACGTTTTCGCATAGCCTATGTTTAAGTGGTCAGTCAGTTGCTTCCGTAAAACGGTTAGCTTATCCCTGGCTTCTATGGCTTTCGATCTTTTGTGTAACGTCTCAATATCGGCAATTTGTTCAAGTAGATTGTTCAGGTGTTCCTACCTTACCCTTTTAACTCTGCTGCCCAGCGCAATGAGCTCCCCCCTCATGACCTGTTTATGCGTCTCCCAGACGGTTGCGAGTGGCATTCCTTCTGTGCAGTTTTCTTTAAAAAATAAAGTCAGTTTCTGACTAAGATTATCTAGGTCTGAATTTTTATCTAGGAGTGTCTCATTTAACCGCCATTGTTTATCCTGAGTTGGTAAGGTTGGGAATCGGAGTGAGGCAGTCACCGGGGCATGGTCAGAAACCGTAATGGGTTCAATGGTGGACCGCTCCAGCCTGTCCGCACAGCTGCCAGAGATCAGGATATAATCCAGCCTCTTATAGGTGTTGTGTGGTGCTGAAAAGAAAGAGAAATCCTTATCTACAGGGTGAAGCAGTCTCCACGAATCCACCAGGTTAGCATCTGCCAGGTAGTTATTAACCCTGCCTAATACTGCCTGAGTTAATTGTGAGGTGCCATCAGATGCATCTACTAGGGGGTTAAGCGTCATGTTAAGATCACCTCCTATTAATCTTATTCCCTCTGCAAAGGAAGCAAACTTCTTTAGAGTGTTGATAAGCCATTTTGCTTGTCCTCTATTAGGGCAATATAAACTGGCAAGTGTCACTACCTGGGTACCAATCGAGCCTTTTATAAATATATAACGCCCCTCTGGGTCTTCTAGCTTACACGTCAATTGAAAAGGGACATTCTTCGATATAGCAATGCCCACCCCTCTGGCTGCTTTGTTGAATTCACTAGAAAACCAGTGCCGAAAATATGTTTTGGGGAGGGTAGGTACGCGCCCTGACTTAAAGTGTAGCTCCTGTAGGAAGCAGATATCAGTGTGCAACTTCCTCATTATAGATATAACTTGTGACCTCTTCTGCGGGGTGTTAAACCCTCTAACATTGAGTGATGAGCATTTAATCAGTGCCATTATACGTACTAGTCAGTGTCAGTAGAGCGAGCAATGATACTGAATCACGTGTGTTGCCAGGGAAACACAATAACGGAAAAACCAATAAGAACCATTGTAAAATGGAGTATGACTCCAACATGAAAGACAGGTAGCTTGTGCCCATCGCGCAGCCCATCACAAAGAGGCAAAGCGCAAACGGCCCAAGCCCACCTATACTGAGGCGCTTGCACCAGGGTTGCGCCATTGAATCCCTGGTGAGTGTCATGTGGGATTGAGGGGTCATGTCAATCCGGGGGGGAGAAACCAACATATCTCCTGGGTCATAGCAAACAGCTTTAGATATTGTACATAGCATAACAACCTAGCCCGGCCGGCCCTAAGTCCACACTCTACCACAATCCAGCCATGATATGTCCACCCAAACGTTGTCAGGTGGGCTACCAACCCCTCCGGACACAGGCCTCTGCTAGGTGTAACGCCTACAGGTATGAAAGCATACGATATCCAGACCTGTCCCCAGGAGGGGTGAGCCGCCGCCACATTCGGTAAGACAGTAAACTAGTACCGCCCGCCATGGAGCGGCCCACACGCAGCATCGCAGCCCGGGCCCAACTGGGACCCGACCGCGAGGCGGCGGCTGGGCGTCTCACAAACAGACATAAGACAGCAGACAAATATGGCTTGCATTATACTTGCAAAATAGCGTCCATTGTGTGGCCTAGTCCGACCATTCTGCTTCTGGTAAACGCAGTCTCTCTTCAAGTGACGCACTTAGCACGGCTAGCGACTTCAAGGCCTGCGGCTGAATTTCCTCTTATTTGCCGCTTGGATCCACCTCTGCTCCTCCGGTAGTTCAGGCAAGGGGACACCTGTGTCGGCTGATGGTAGCCAGGATGGGATGTCCAATGGAGTCGTCTGGAGAAGGGACCAAGCTGCCGGCAAGTCCGCTGGTGTGCGTATCGTGCATCTCCTTCCCTCAGATGAAAAGGTTAGTCCAAACGGAAAAAGCCATTTGTAAGGCATCTTGATTGCTCTAAGATGGTCTGTGAGCGGCCTCAGAATCCTCCGCTTACTCAGAGTCGAGGGTGCAAGGTCCTGATACATTAGGATTGTGGCTCCTTCATAGACCAATTCTTTCTGCTCTCTGGCAGCTTTAAGTATAGCTGCAGTGTCAACGTATCGCAGCAAACCGCACACTACATCTCTAGGCGGATCTGTGTCTTTTGGTCTCGGCCGCAATGCTCTGTGGATTCTTTCCACACAAATCTCCGCAGCTCTGTCTTTTCCTAGTAGGCCGGAAAAAATGGCGGCCGCTGCTTCAGGCAATGCGTCATGAGGCACCAGCTCTGGGAGACCACGTAGCCGGATGTTTTTCCGTCGACTACGGTTTTCTTGGTCCTCTATTAAGGCGAAGGCATTATCCAGCGAAGCGGCAAGTGCTGTGCTGTTTCCGCCCACGGTATGAGCAAAGGTCAACATGGCCGCTTGATCTTGCTCTAACTTTTCCACCCGGTGTCCTATGTGCTTCAGGTCACCTTTAATCTCCATGAGATCCTGTAACACCGGTGCCAGAGCTGATGTCAGAGCTTGCTGTATAAACTGGCGTGAAATGGGCGCCGACGAGCTGGTGCGGGCCCGGGAGTCTATATCTGAAGAGACGCCTTCTGCTCCCTCTGCATCTCGTGGCCACTCATCTTGTTCCGGTGGCGCCAGTTTAGCAGCGCTTGCGGCCGGAGGCTTTTTAGCAAAGAATTTGTCCATTTCTTGTGGAATTTTGTCTGCCCTGGAGGGTTCAGGCTTGTCACTGGGGATATATCTGCCTATTTTGCCCATTTTTGAACGGCTAGATAGCAGAATTTACTAGTTTGCTGACTCACATGGAGAGGAGCTCTCTCACATGCGTCTGTCCCGGTCGGCTGTTAGGCTCCGCCATAGCAGTTATATTCTTGTACATAGGAGCAGTATTATAGTAGTTATATTCTTGTACATAGGAGGCAGTATTATAGTAGTTATAATCTTGTACATAGGAGCAGTATTATAGTAGTTATATTCTTGCACATTCCCTTTAAAGTATAAAGAGTAGATACATGTTAGACAGACCTGTAGATTTAGATGGAATCAGATGATGATCTAATGTGTATTAGGGCCTCCCAGTAATCAGGCAGATGGATTTCAATTGCCTCATCCTTGTGTTCTTGAAATAATCCACTGCTAGAGGTTTCTGGCAGGGGCTTTCTACCCTCTCCCCATTCACAAGACAGGCACTCTTGGCTAGCACGTGCATGGGGTAATCGAAACTGCTAGCCTAATGAGCAACAGATATCTCATGTGTATGACCAACTTTACATCATGCAAAACCATTTTAAAGTGCAGTGTATATCTGTAGAGCTTTTTCTGACATTACAAATTATTTAATTCTGGCTACATTTAGCAGCCACTGGGGGGTGCTAACTGAGTTTAAAGGGAGCTATTTTACATCTATATGTCTACTTGACAACAGTAAACCTTTTTTGTGTGCCTTCCAGCCTGTTTTGCGAATATTCTCTGTTGGTCTTAAGGGACAAAGCAAAAATTTCCTCAATTTTACTTTTTACAGTTGAATAAGTGTGCTTGAGCTCCCTCTAGTGGTGGTTTTCGGTAGCTGATAAGCAGCATCACAACAGGCAGGGGAAACATTTCGACATGGCGCCAAGTCCCATAAATAATAAATAGCCTTATACCAATGTAGTCTACAAGGTCATATAACACTTAGAGCCTGCACCATGTCATTAAGTAGCAATGAATTGGGTTACATAATACTGAGAAGTGTTCCCACCGCTCAGTACTTATTGTAACTAAAATAGTGGCCACCACCCCACCCCCCCTATTAAGTTGTACCTGTACTCTAATATGTCCTTGTTGATTCCAGCACCACGTTCCTTTTCTTACAGAACAATGAGGGGTAAGCTACCGTCATCTCCAGGCGGATAATGTTTCCAAATGACATTTACACAGAAGAACCAAATTGCGTGGGTACGCTTGGTTTATACGCTACACGTTCTCATTCATAGGACCCCACAAGTGTCTGCAAGCCTGCACAAGCCTGGAAGTCTATTGTGATACACGGACACAAAAAGACTAGACGCCTGGCTCACGTACAAGGTAACACTTATAATGGCGTAGTGAAGGTAATCTCCTGGACCTGTTCTACCGCACTCAAGTAACAAACACCAGGACACGTACTGGTGGAACATTGTACCGTAGGCATAAACAAGAGGGTAAAATGGTATGTAATATGGAAAATGCAGACAGATTCCATTGTATATATACAGTTGAAACCAGAAGTTTACATACACTATATAAAAAGACACGTATGCGTGTTTTTCTCAATATCTGACATGAAATCAGAATATTATTATTATTTGCCAAATGCCAGAATGATGAGAGAGAGAATGTTTTAAGGCATTTTTATTACTTTCTGCAATATCAAAAGTTTACATACACTAAGATTACTATGCCTTTAAACAATTCAGGACCGCCCATATGATGATGTCATGTGTTTGGAAGCTTCTGTTAGGTTTGTTGGCAACATCTGAGTTTATTAGAGACACCTGTGGATGAATTTCAATGCACACCTGAAACACACTGCTTCTTTGTGTAGCATGATGGGAAAGTCTAAAGAAATCAGCCAAGATATCAGGAAGAGAATTGTGGACTTGCACAAATCTGGCTCAACTTTGGGTGCAATTTCAAGATCTAAAGATGCCTCGTTCATCTGTGCAAACAATTATACGCAAGCACAAACAAGATGGGAATGTCCGGCCATCATACCGCTCAGGAAGGAGACGGGTTCTGTGTTCCAGAGATGAACGTGCTTTGGTCCAACATGTGCATATCAACCCAAGAACAAAGCAAAGGACCTTGTGAAGATGATGGCAGAAGCTGGTAAGATTGTGTCAATATCCACAGTGAATCGAGTACTGTATCAACATGGGCTGAAAGGCCACTCTGCCAGGAAGAAACATAACAAAGCCAGATTAATGTTTGGAAATGCACACAGGAACAAAGACCTACATTTTTGGAGACATGTCCTGTGGTCTGACAAAACAAAAATTGAACTTTTTGGCCATAATGACCATCGTTACGTTTGGAGGAAAAGGGTAGAAGCTTGGAAGCCTAAGAACACCATCCCAACTGTGAAACACGGGGGCGGCAGCGTCATGTTGTGGGGTGGTTTTGCTGCAGGAGGGACTGGAGTACTTCACAAAATAGATGGCATCATGAGGAAAGAAGATTATGTGGAAATACTGAAGCAACATCTCAAGACATCAGCCAGGAAGTTAAAGCTTGGGCGGGTCTTGGGTCTTCCAAATGGACAATGACCAGAAGCATACTGCCAAACTGCTTGTTCTGCCTCCAGCAGAGAGAAATTCATATCAGTTCACGTCTATTTCATTTCTAATTCATTCTTCTGCAATTCCTGTAGTTAGTAGTTAGGTAACAGCACCATCTAGTGGTGGTAAAAATGTATTGCACCTTGTTTTCTTGTTAATAAAGATTGTCGCTTTGTGGGAGGTGCAAGGCATTCTGGGAAGGAGAAGCCAAGTCTTCAGTCTACATACAGACTACAGGACATCAGCAGAGTTGTTCCATGCAGTTCTGCTTCTTAAACTTCACCATCTTTGTGCAAGTATATCTGGTGAGGGAGAGCTCTACCTTGTTTTAGAGACATTATGTTATGCAGAGCTGTTTAGCTAGGTATAAGTGTCACTCAGAGTTATTTCTGTTAGCTAGACATGCAGTTCTATGTATAGGCAGCCATTTTGGACATATGCTTTCTCTGTCAATGTATTACTGTACATGCTATTCTGTATGTTATACTTATAGAAGCCATTTGTAAGCCATTTGTATTCTTGTAGTTTTACCAATTCACAATCCTGTTGACCAATAAACAAGTTAGACTACAGAAAACAGTCCTCTTATTTGGAAGACAGGAATGGTTTATGCTGAATGTCAGACTGCACACTGCGTGAACGTGTATGGAGACAGAACACTGGTTACAAAGTGGCTGAAGGATAACAAAGTCAATGTTTTGGAGCGGCCATCACAAAGCCCTGATCTCAGTCCTATAAAAAATGTATGGGCAAAGCTGAAAAGGCCGGTGCGAGCAAGGCGACCAACAAACATGGCTCCGTTACAGAAGTTTTGTCAGGAGGAATGGGCCCAAATTCCGACCAACTATTGTGAGAAGCTTGTGGAAGGATATCCAAAATGTTTGACCCAAGTCATACAGTTTAAGGGCAATGGTACCAAATATTAACCCCTTAAGGACCAGGCTCATTTTCACCTTAAGGACCAGGCCATTTTTTGCAAATCTGACCAGTGTCACTTTAAGTGCTGATAACTTTAAAACGCTTTTACTTATACAGGCCATTCTGAGATTGTTTTTTCGTCACATATTGTACTTCATGACACTGGTAAAATAAAGTCAAAAAAATTAATTTTTTTGCATAATAAAATACCTAATTTACCAAAAATTTGGAAAAATTTGCAAATTTCAAAGTTTCAGTTTCTCTACTTCTGTAATACATAGTAATACCCCCAAAAATTGTGATGACTTAACATTCCCCATATGTCTACTTCATAGAGAAAACTTTGTATCCAGCTCACCTTCCTGGTGTGGTGTATAAACCCGGCTCCAGAGGCCCTGGGGGAGTGTTCCCGTAGCAGGCAGCAAACAAAATAGGAAAAAAGGTATCTGGAGACAATGGAGGTCCTCTTAGCTCTTCTTTATTGATTCATAAAACCGACACAGTCACTGGATCCACGGCATGGTCGCTGACGCGTTTCGGGTATGTACCCTTAGTCGTAGCGTGGCTACGACTAAGGGTACATACCCGAAACGCGTCAGCGACCATGCCGTGGATCCAGTGACTGTGTCGGTTTTATGAATCAATAAAGAAGAGCTAAGAGGACCTCCATTGTCTCCAGATACCTTTTTTCCTATTTTGTTTGATGTCTACTTCATGTTTGAATTATTTTGGGAATGATATTTTATTTTTTGGGGATGTTACAAGGCTTAGAAATTTAGAAGCAAATCTTGAAATTTTTCAGAAATTTACAAAAACCCAATTTTTAGGGACCACTACAGCTCTGAAGTCACTTTGCGAGGCTTACATAATAGAAACCGCCCAAAAATGACCCCATTCTATAAACTACACCCCTCAAGGTATTCAAAACTGATTTTACAAACTCCGTTAACCCTTTAGGTGTTGCACAAGAGTTATTGGCAAATGGGGATGAAATTTGAGAATTTAATTTTTTTGCCTAATTTTCCATTTTAACCCATTTTTTCCACTAACAAAGCAAGGGTTAACAGCCAAACAAGACTGTATCTTTATTGCCCTGACTCTGCCGTTTACAGAAACACCCCATATGTGGCCGTAAACTACTGTACGGCCACACAGCGGGGCGTAGAGTGAAAGGTGCGCCGTATGGTTTTTGGAAGCCAGATTTTGCTGGACAGTTTTTTTGACACCATGTCCCATTTGAAGCCCCCTGATGCACCCCTAGAGTAGAAACTCCATAAAAGTGACCCCATCTAAGAAACTACACCCCTCAAGGTATTCAAAACTGATTTTACAAACTTCGTTAACCCTTTAGGTGTTGCACAAGAGTTATTGGCAAATGGGGATGAAATTTGAGAATTTCATTTTTTTGCCTAATTTTCCATTTTAACCCATTTTTTCCACTAACAAAGCAAGGGTTAACAGCCAAACAAGACTGTATCTTTATTGCCCTGACTCTGCCGTTTACAGAAACACCCCATATGTGGTCGTAAACCGCTGTACGGCCACACAGCGGGGCGTAGAGTGAAAGGTGCGCCGTATGGTTTTTGGAAGCCAGATTTTGCTGGACAGTTTTTTTGACACCATGTCCCATTTGAAGCCCCCCTGATGCACCCCTAGAGTAGAAACTCCATAAAAGTGACCCCATCTAAGAAACTACACCTCTCAAGGTATTCAAAACTGATTTTACAAACTTTGTTAACCCTTTAGGTGTTGCACAAGATTTAATGGAAAATAGAGATACAATTTCAAAATTTCACTTTTTTGGCAGATTTTCCATTTTAATATTTTTTTTCCAGTTACAAAGCAAGGGTTAACAGCCAAACAAAACTCATTATTTATGGCCCTGATTCTGTAGTTCACAGAAACACCCCATATGTGGTCGTAAACTGCTGTACGGGCACACGGCAGGGTGCAGAACGAAAGGAATGCCATACGGTTTTTGGAAGGCAGATTTTGCTGGACTGGTTTTTTGAAACCATGTCCCATTTGAAGCCCCCCTGATGCACCCCTAGAGTAGAAACTCCAAAAAAGTGACCCCATTTTAGAAAGTACGGAATAGGGTGGCAGTATTGTTGGTACTAGTTCAGGGTAGATATGATTTTTGGTTGCTCTATATTACACTTTTTGTGCGGCAAGGTAACAAGAAATAGCTTTTTTGTTATTTACAACATTCATCTGACAGGTTAGATCATGTGGTAATTTTATAGAGCAGGTTGTCACGGACGCAGCGATACCCAATATGTATACAATTTTTTTTAATTTATGTAAGTTTTATACAATAACTTCATTTTTAAAACCAAAAAATTGTTTAGTGTCTCCATAGTCTGAGAGCCATAGTTTTTTCAGTTTTTGGGCGATTATCTTGAGTAGGGTCTAATTTTTTGCGGGATGAGATGACAGTTTGATTGGCACTATGTTGGGGTGCATATGACTTTTTGATCGCTTGCTATTACACTTTTTGTGACGTAAGATGGCAAAAAATAGCTTTTTTTACACCGTTTTTTTTTTTTTTTTTACGGTGGTCACCTGAGGGGTTAGGTCATGTGATATTTATATAGAGCCGGTCGATACGGACGCGGCAATACCTAATATGTATACTTTATTTTTATTTATGTAGGTTTTACACAATGATTTTATTTTTGAAACAAAAAAAATGATGTTTTAGTGTTTCCATAGTCTAAGAGCCATAGTTTTTTCAGTTTTTGGGCGATTATCTTGAGTAGGGTCTCATTTTTTGCGGGATGAGATGACGGTTTGATTGGTACTATTTTGGCGTACATGCGACTTTTTTGATCACTTTTATTACCTTTTTTGGGAAGTAAGGTGGGCAAAATTTCAATTTTCTCATAGTTTTTATTTTTTTATTTTTATGGCGTTCACTGTGCGGGGAAAGTAACATGGCCGTTTTATAGATCAGGTCGTTACGGACGCGGCGATACCTAATATGTGTAGTTTATTTTATTTTTTTAATTTTTATTCAGTGATAAATGTTTTTTTTTATCTTAACTTTTTTCACTTATTCTTTTTATTTTTTGACCCAGACCCACTTGGTTCTTGAAGATCCAGTGGGTCTGATGTCTGTAAAATACAGTACAGAAACTATATAGGTTTCTGTACTGTATTTTACTTACACTGAACAGATCTATGCTTTCAGCACAGATCTGTTCAGCACCATGGACAGCAGGACGCCTGAGCAGGCGTCCTGTTGCCATGGGAACCTTCCCCGTCTGCTCAGTTATGGTCAGAACTTCGCAGACGGGGAAGGGTGAGGACGGGGCTTCGGGGGGCTCTCTGGGGGCTCTCTCCCTCTCCATCGGGGGGCTGCAAAGGCACAGCAGCCCCCCGATCGGAGAGGGAGGGAGCTCCCTCTTACTGTTAACCTTTTCCATACAGCGGTCCGTACGGACCGCTGTATGGAAAGGGTTAAACGGCTGACATCGCATCAACGATGTCAGCCGTTTATACCAGGGTGCCAGCAATGTGCTGACACCCTGGTATACCCACTGTACACCAACGATTACGCAATTACTCGCCTCCCGCAACGCCCCCACCGCCTGCGACACCCCCCCTGCACCACCCGCCGCCATCAAATCATGCAGGGGTGCAGGGGGGGGTGTACTATATTGATTTTAGGCACTCTGAAGTTTCTGATCCCCGCGGTCAGGGACCTCGGGGATCAGAAACTGCAAAAAGCGCAGCAAACCGCAGGTCTGAATTGACCTGCGGTTTTCTGCGATCGTCGATGCGGGGGGGTCAAATGACCCCCCCCCTGCATTGTTACAGGATGCCGGCTGAATGATTTCAGCCGGCATCCCGTTCCGATTAACCCCCGCGGCGCCGGCATCGCTATTTAAAGCCATGACGTACCGGTACGTCATGTGTCCTTAAGGGGTTAATGAAATGTATGTAAACTTTTGACTTTGCAGAAAGTAATAAAAATGCCTTACAACATTCTCTCTCTAATTATTATGCCATTTGGCAAATAATAATAATTATGGTAATCCTAACTGACCAAAAACAGGAAAGGTGTATTCTGATTTTTAATGTCAGATATCGAGAAAAACATGCAGATGTGTCTTTTTATATAGTGTATGTAAACTTCTGGTTTCAACTGTAGAGATGAGATAGATAGATGATAGATAGATAGATAGATAATAGATAGATAGGAGATAGATAGATAGATGATAGATAGATAGATAGATAGATAGATAATAGATAGATAGATAGGAGATAGATAGATAATAGATAGATAGATAATAGATAGATAGATAGATAGATGATAGATAGATAGATAGATAGGAGATAGATAGATAGATAGGTAATAGATAGATAGATAGATAGATAGATAGATAGATAGATAGATAGATAGATAGATAGATAGGAGATAGATAGGAGATAGATAGATAGATAGGAGATAGATAGATAGATAGATAGATAGAAGACAGATAGATAATAGATATATAGATAGATAGATATGAGATAGATAGATGATAGATAGATAGATAGATAGATAGATAGATAGATAGGAGATAGATAGATAGATAGATAGATAGATAGATAGATAGATAGATAGATAGGAGATAGATAGATGGATGGATAGATAGATAGATATATAGATAGATATGAGATAGATAGATAGATAGATAGATAGATAGATAGATAGATAGGAGATAGATAGATAATAGATATATAGATAGATATGAGATAGATAGATAGATAGATAGATAGATAGATAGATAGATATGAGATAGATAGATAGATAGATAGATAGGAGATAGATAGATAGATAGATAGATAGATAGATAGATAGATAGATATGAGATAGATAGATAGATAGATAGATAGATAGGAGATAGATAGATAGGAGATAGATAGATAGGAGATAGATAGATAGATAGATATGAGATAGATAGATAGATAGATATGAGATAGATAGATAGGAGATAGATAGATAGATAGATAGATGATAGATAGATAGATAGATAGGAGATAGATAGATAGATAGGAGATAGATAGATAGATAGATAGATAGATAGATAGGAGATAATTTGAAGAAAGTGAGGAAGCAGCACACTGTATAAGCAGGGGGTGCACGTCCGGCCAGTGTGGACCAGCACCTTGGTCCAATGTACTAGAGGTGAAAAATAGCCAGCAGCACTCCAAATCAATTCAAAAGTTGATGATTTATTGGACCCAAAATCAGGCGACGTTTCAACAGCTTGTTGCTGTCTTTATCAAGCACAGTGCACATGTGTTACAGACACACTTTAAATAAGGGCATCAATCGAAAATAGATTAACATCAATTGAACATAATACAGTGAATATACAGTGAACGAACAATACATGTGATCATAAAAAATACATGTAACAAATTGGCCTCATTTGGCCAAAATAATACATCAAAGTAAACCTACATTAATTCCACATATCGTGATTTATATGGAATATAACATAATAAGTGTCAGTGATTACCCTAATGAGGTGAATTAAAAACTCACTGTCAGGTGGGCAGCTGCATGGTTGGCGTTAAACATGCTCCATTGGCGTCCCCATGCATGATTTGCGCATGCGCGAAAATACTATACGTAATTAGCGCATGCGCGAAAATCTCGTAATTAGCGCATGCGCGAAAATACACGTAATTAGCGCATGCGCGAATATATCAAATCTCGCGATTCCTCCGTTTTCGAGCGGCTGGCTAACGCCCACAACTAAGATGGACGAAACTGGATCAAATGCATTGTGCGCATGTCAGAGCAGTAATGGGTGCCACCCAACACATATCACATGATCAAAGTGATCTCAATAGAGCTGCTAGTCCATGGAACCCGATATTATAAATAAATGGGTCCTAGGGCAATGCCGCACGGCCACCCACATGTCAAAGCACGTATGGTAGTCGGGCACAGTGCCCCAAAGATCCAAAATCTAAATTAGAAAAATTGTTTTACATGGTTTGTATATGAATGTCACATATTAATTGACAATTCATAATAATGAGATGTCGGCGTGAACAATGGGAAAACAACCCTACATCGCAGGGGGATCCCCACGGAACGCCACTATTCTCTCAAAAAGTAACAACATTGATACCCATAAATGAATATAAGCATTCAATACAAGGAAAAAAGGTGAAGAACAACCATAATAATGCAGGTACCATGGTCAAACGGATCAAATTTTTCTATATGAACGGTATAAGGGGGCATCCAAAACAATGTACAACAAATCCCGCACAAATAATAAAGCACTGAACCAGGCATATATTGGTTGAATAGAGTAAATAGATATTGGGGAGCCAACTGGAACCAGGATGAACGTCACATCATGCAGTGCCTCCACCAAGGCAGTGAGATCAAAATGAATCTAAAAACAAAAAGAAAATTTTAGCAATTCTCATAAAAAAATTATACTTGATTCAAGATAATCATTCAAATGCAGAAACACACGTGCATTTGACCTACAGAAAGGAATACGGATCCTGCAAAGTAGAGAAGGCATAAGATATGGGCAGTGCCAGGACCAAACTACACTAATCCACCCTAAAGTCCACGTTTAACCCATCAGGTTTTAACGTCTTTAGCGTATATATCCAGTATAACTCGCGTTTTTTAAGGATAGCCTGTCTATCTCCACCACGCCTCCCCAATTCTACCTGTTCCAAAACACGAAATCTCAAATCACTCTGTGTGTGCCCTGCCTCTTTAAAATGTTTGGACACTGGTAAATCCATCTTTTCTTTCCTGATGGAGTAGCGATGTTGATTCAATCGTGTCTTTACATCCCACGTGGTCTCACCAACATACCACTTCCCACACGGGCAGGTCAGTTGGTAGACCACGTAGGATGAGTCACAGGTCAAGAATTGAGTGATTTTCATCATCCCACCAGTGGCCGGATTTAAAAATGTATCTCCTTTGATCATAAGTTTGCAATTTATACAATGATAGCAAGGGTAGCAGCCAGTACGAGTAGAACCACACATTGTCCTCACATTAATCCTGGCACTGCCCACATCCGCCTTCACCAGTCTATCACCCACATTACGTCCTCTCCGATAGGAGAAAAGAGGGGGTGATTTAAATTCCGCAATTTCGGGAAAACTATTCCCTATCAATCTCCAATGTCTCCGAATGACACCCGCAATTTGCGGGCTGTCAGTCGAGAAATGGGAGATGAAGGGAATGCGAGGACTTTGGGCCTCTTTCTGAACGGTAGTATCAGTGAGTTGATTCCCCAATCTATCAATGGTGTTTCTGATCAACTTTTTCGGATATCCACGTATGGCAAATTTCTGACTCATTTCTTGGAATCTAGTATGTCTCACTTGTCTGTCCTTGACTATGCGATATACTCGCAAGAACTGGCTGTAGGGTAGAGATCGGATCATGGAACGAGGATGGTGGCTGTCATATCGTAACAAAGTGTTCTTGTCAGTAGGCTTGACAAATAAATCAGTACTCAAACCTCGTCCCATGATCCGGACCTCTGTGTCCAGGAACTGTAGTTTATCCATGGACTGCACCATAGTGAATTTCACAGTGGGGTCGATTTCGTTGAGAAAAGCATGGAACGCAAGGAGGTCCAACGTGTCGCCCGTCCACACCAAGAAGATATCGTCGATATAGCGCCACCACCCCAGAACATGTCTGAAGTGGTGGCTGCCATAGATCGACGACTCCTCGAGGTGGGCCA
This sequence comes from Bufo gargarizans, assembly GCF_014858855.1. Taxonomy (NCBI): domain Eukaryota; kingdom Metazoa; phylum Chordata; class Amphibia; order Anura; family Bufonidae; genus Bufo; species Bufo gargarizans. Next base: position 49,358,878 of record NC_058080.1, read on the forward strand.
TGTAGATGTTTGCATAAGTGGGCGCCACGATAGATAATAGATAGATAGATAGATAGGAGATAGATAGATAATAGATAGATAGATAGATAGGAGATAGATAGATAGATAGGAGATAGATAGATAGATAGATAGATAGATAGATAGATAGATAGATAGGAGATAGATAGATAGATAGATAGATAGATAGAGAGATAGATAGATGGATGGATAGATAGATAGATATATAGATAGATATGAGATAGATAGATAGATAGATAGATATGAGATAGATAGATAGATAATAGATAGATAGATAGATAGATAGATATGAGATAGATAGATAGATAATAGATAGATAGATATGAGATAGATAGAGAGATAGATAGATAGATAGATAGATAGGAGATAGATAGATAATAGATATATAGATAGATATGAGATAGATAGATGATAGATAATAGATAGATAGATAGATAGGAGATAGATAGATGGATGGATAGATAGATAGATAGATAGATAGATAGGAGATAGATAGATGGATGGATAGATAGATAGATAGGAGATAGATAGATAGATATGAGATAGATAGATAGATAGATAGATAGATAGATATGAGATAGATAGATAGATAATAGATAGATAGATAGATAGATAGATAGATAGATATGAGATAGATAGAGAGATAGATAGATAGATAGGAGATAGATAGATAGGAGATAGATAGATAGGAGATAGATAGATAGATAGATAGATAGATATGAGATAGATAGATAGATAGATATGAGATAGATAGATAGATAGATAGATAGATAGATAGATAGATAGATAGATAGACAGGAGATAGATAGATAGGAGATAGATAGATAGATAGATAGATAGATAGATAGATAGGAGATAGATAGATAGATAGATAGATAGATAGATAGATAGATAGATAGATAGATAGATAGATAGGAGATAGATAGATAGGAGATAGATAGATAGATAGATAGATAGATAGGAGATAGATAGATAATAGATAGATAGATAGATAGATAGATAGATAGATAGATAGATAGGAGATAGGTAGATGGATGGAGTAGAATCCTCTCTTCTATCAGACTCTGCAGAAATGACAATTTCTTGAGCAGCTTTATTCAGAATTATTATAAATGTTTTGCTGCAATATTTGCCCCTTTCTCTCCAGTACTAGTGTCACATACACCCGAGTACACCCGAGTAACACACCTGAGACGTGTTATCTAAACTAAATGCGTTAAGCAAACACCTGCAATGGCTTTTGTCTCACGATAACGCGATGAGTTAAGAAATTTGAGTTAGGAGCTTGAGTGCTAACCCTGCTCCATCTTGTACCTCCACCTTCATCTCCTTTCTGCACTCCTGCTGTGTCCCCCCCCCCCCCATGATTAACCCCTTGCACCCTGTTCCTACTGTAGATACTTAACTTAGGTAAAGTTTTCTGCCACCCACAGGATCATATTTCTTATCTGAAATACTCTGTGCTGCTGGTATTCCTACTCCTCTCACTATATAACTCTCAATGTATAGATCTCCTCCTCACATCATGATATCGTCCCTGTGACCTAACCTCACCTGAGTGGACGGGTCACTGACCCTAAGATCCGCACAGCCCTATTGCAGTCTCCCACATTGCTATTGTGCTGCACTGCCCTCTAGTGGAGAGCAGCACCAAACAGTCCGGAACAGGAATACATGGCACAGTGTATATATGGTCACGTGTGGATTACACCAGGTCTAGGGCTGAGCTTGAACCATCTAAAATGTAGCGTGAGATAAAAAATAAATTATTATTAGTGAATAGGGGGGCACACCTGCATCCGAATTACACAGAATACGAGTAGAGTTGAGCGAACACCTGGATGTTCGGGTTCGAGAAGTTCGGCCGAACTTCCCGGAAATGTTCGGGTTCGGGATCCGAACCCGATCCGAACTTCGTCCCGAACCCGAACCCCATTGAAGTCAATGGGGACCCGAACTTTTCGGCACTAAAACGCTGTAAAAAAGCCCAGGAAAGGGCTAGAGGGCTGCAAAAGGCAGCAACATGTAGGTAAATCCCCTGCAAACAAATGTGGATAGGGAAATAAATAAAAATAAAAATTTAATAAATAAAAATTAACCAAAATCAATTGGAGAGAGGTCCCATAGCAGAGAATCTGGCTTCCCGTCACCCACCACTGGAACAGTCCATTCACAGATATTTAGGCCCAGCACCCAGGCAGAGGAGAGAGGTCCCGTAACAGAGAATCTGTCTTCATGTCAGCAGAGAATCAGTCTGCATGTCATAGCAGAGAATGAGGCTTCACGTCACCCAACATTGGAACAGTCCATTGGCATATATTTAGGCCCAGCACCCAGGCAGAGGAGAGAGGTCCCGTAACAGACAATCTGGCTTCATGTCAGCAGAGAATCAGTCTTCATGTCATAGCAGAGAATGAGGCTTCACGTCACCCACCACTGCAACAGTCCATTGGCATATATTTAGGCCCAGGCACCCAGGCAGAGGAGAGAGGTCCCGTAACAGAGGATCTGGCTTCATGTCAGCAGAGAATCAGTCTGCATGTCATAGCAGAGAATGAGGCTTCACGTCAGCCACCACTGCAACAGTCCATTGGCATATATTTAGGCCCAGCACCCAGGCAGAGGAGAGAGGTCCCGTAACAGACAATCTGGCTTCATGTCAGCAGAGAATTAGTCTGCATGTCATAGCAGAAAATCAGGCTTCACGTCACCCACCACTGTAAGAGTCCATTTTCATAAATTTAGGCCCAGCACCCAGGCAGAGGAGAGAGGTCCCGTAACAGAGAATCTGGCTTCATGTCAGCAGAGAATCAGTCTGCATGTCATAGCAGAGAATGAGGCTTCACGTCAGCCACCACTGCAACAGTCCATTGGCATATATTTAGGCCCAGCACCCAGGCAGAGGAGAGAGGTCCCGTAACAGAGAATCTGTCTTCATGTCAGCAGAGAATTAGTCTGCATGTCATAGCAGAGAATCAGACTTCACGTCACCCAACATTGGAACAGTCCATTGGCATATATTTAGGCTCCGGCACCCAGACAGAGGAGAGGTTCATTCAACTTTGGGTAGCCTCGCAATATAATGGTAAAATGAAAATAAAAATAGGATTGAATGAGGAAGTGCCCTGGAGTCCAATAATATATGGTTAAGGGGAGGTAGTTAATGTCTAATCTGGACAAGGGACGGACAGGTCCTGTGGGATCCATGCCTGGTTCATTTTTATGAACGTCAGCTTGTCCACATTGGCTGTAGACAGGCGGCTGCGTTTGTCTGTAATGACACCCCCTGCCGTGCTGAATACACGTTCAGACAAAACGCTGGCCGCCGGGGAGGCCAGCACCTCCAAGGCATAAAAGGCTAGCTCTGGCCACGTGGACAATTTAGAGACCCAGAAGTTGAATGGGGCCGAACCATCAGTCAGTACGTGGAGGGGTGTGCACATGTACTGTTCCACCATGTTAGTGAAATGTTGCCTCCTGCTAACACGTTGCGTATCAGGTGGTGGTGCAGTTAGCTGTGGCGTGTTGACAAAAGTTTTCCACATCTCTGCCATGCTAACCCTGCCCTCAGAGGAGCTGGCCGTGACACAGCTGCCTTGGCGACCTCTTGCTCCTCCTCTGCCTTGGCCTTGGGCTTCCACTTGTTCCCCTGTGACATTTGGGAATGCTCTCAGTAGCGCGTCTACCAACGTGCGCTTGTACTCGCGCATCTTCCTATCACGCTCCAGTGCAGGAAGTAAGGTGGGCACATTGTCTTTGTAGCGTGGATCCAGCAGGGTGGCAACCCAGTAGTCCGCACACGTTAAAATGTGGGCAACTCTGCTGTCGTTGCGCAGGCACTGCAGCATGTAGTCGCTCATGTGTGCCAGGCTGCCCAGGGGTAAGGACAAGCTGTCCTCTGTGGGAGGCGTATCGTCATTGTCCTGCCTTTCCCCCCAGCCACGCACCAGTGATGGACCCGAGCTGCGTTGGGTGCCACCCCGCTGTGACCATGCTTCATCCTCATCCTCCTCCACCTCCTCCTCATCCTCGTCCTCCTCGTCCTCCAGTAGTGGGCCCTGGCTGGCCACATTTGTACCTGGCCTCTGCTGTTGCAAAAAACCTCCCTCTGAGTCACTTCGAAGAGACTGGCCTGAAAGTGCTAAAAATGACCCCTCTTCCTCCTCCTCCTGGGCCACCTCCTCTTCCATCATCGCCCTAAGTGTTTTCTCAAGGAGACATAGAAGTGGTATTGTAACGCTGATAACGGCGTCATCGCCACTGGCCATGTTGGTGGAGTACTCGAAACAGCGCAACAGGGCACACAGGTCTCGCATGGAGGCCCAGTCATTGGTGGTGAAGTGGTGCTGTTCCGTAGTGCGACTGACCCGTGCGTGCTGCAGCTGAAACTCCACTATGGCCTGCTGCTGCTCGCACAGTCTGTCCAGCATGTGCAAGGTGGAGTTCCACCTGGTGGGCACGTCGCATATGAGGCGGTGAGCGGGAAGGCCGAAGTTACGCTGTAGCGCAGACAGGCGAGCAGCAGCAGGATGTGAACGCCGGAAGCGCGAACAGACGGCCCGCACTTTATGCAGCAGCTCTGACATGTCGGGGTAGTTGTGAATGAACTTCTGCACCACCAAATTCAGCACATGCGCCAAGCAAGGGATGTGCGTCAAATTGGCTAGTCCCAGAGCTGCAACGAGATTTCGCCCATTATCGCACACCACCAGGCCGGGCTTGAGGCTCACCGGCAGCAACCACTCGTCGGTCTGTTGTTCTATACCCCGCCACAACTCCTGTGCGGTGTGGGGCCTGTCCCCCAAACATATGAGTTTCAGAATGGCCTGCTGACGTTTACCCCGGGCTGTGCTGAAGTTGGTGGTGAAGGTGTGTGGCTGACTGGATGAGCAGGTGGAAGAAGAGGAGGAGGAAGCCGAGAAGGTGGAGGTGGCAACAGGAGGCAAAGAATGTTGCCCTGCGATCCTTGGCGGCGGAAGGACGTGCGCTAAACAGCTCTCCGCCTGGGGCCCAGCTGCCACTACATTTACCCAGTGTGCAGTTAGGGAGATATAGCGTCCCTGGCTGTGCTTACTGGTCCACGTATCTGTGGTTAGGTGGACCTTGCCACAGATGGCGTTGCGCAGTGCACACTTGATTTTATCAGATACTTGGTTGTGCAGGGAAGGCACGGCTCTCTTGGAGAAGTAGTGGCGGCTGGGAACAACATACTGTGGGACAGCAAGCGACATGAGCTGTTTGAAGCTGTCTGTGTCCACCAGCCTAAATGACAGCATTTCATAGGCCAGTAGTTTAGAAATGCTGGCATTCAGGGCCAGGGATCGAGGGTGGCTAGGTGGGAATTTACGCTTTCTCTCAAATGTTTGTGAGATGGAGAGCTGAACGCTGCCGTGTGACATGGTTGAGACGCTTGGTGACGGAGGTGGTGGTGGTGGTGTTGGTGGTACATCCCCTGTTTGCTGGGCGGCAGGTGCCAACGTTCCTCCAGAGGCGGAGGAAGAGGCCGAGGAAGCAGCAGCAGAAGAGGTAGCAGGGGGAGCCTGAGTGACTTCCTTGGTTTTAAGGTGTTTACTCCACTGCAGTTCATGCTTTGCATGCAGGTGCCTGGTCATGCAGGTTGTGCTCAGGTTCAGAACGTTAATGCCTCGCTTCAGGCTCTGATAGCACAGCGTGCAAACCACTCGGGTCTTGTCGTCAGCACATTGTTTGAAGAAGTGCCATGCCAGGGAACTCCTTGAAGCTGCCTTTGGGGTGCTCGGTCCCAGATGGCGGCGGGCAGTAGCAGGCGGAGTCTCTTGGCGGCGGGTGTTCTGCTTTTGCCCACTGCTCCCTCTTTTGCTACGCTGTTGGCTCGGTCTCACCACTGCCTCTTCCTCCGAACTGTGAAAGTCAGTGGCACGACCTTCATTCCATGTGGGGTCTAGGACCTCATCGTCCCCTGCATCGTCTTCCACCCAGTCTTGATCCCTGACCTCCTGTTCAGTCTGCACACTGCAGAAAGACGCAGCAGTTGGCACCTGTGTTTCATCATCATCAGAGACATGCTGAGGTGGTATTCCCATGTCCTCATCATCAGGAAACATAAGTGGTTGTGCGTCAGTGCATTCTATGTCTTTCACCGCTGGGGAAGGGCTAGGAGGATGCCCTTGGGAAACCCTGCCAGCGGAGTCTTCAAACAGCATAAGAGACTGCTGCATAACTTGAGGCTGAGACAGTTTCCCTGGTATGCATGGGGGTGATGTGACAGACTGATGGGGTTGGTTTTCAGGCGCCATCTGTGCGCTTTCTGCAGAAGACTGGGTGGGAGATAATGTGAACGTGCTGGATCCACTGTCGGCCACCCAATTGACTAATGCCTGTACCTGCTCAGGCCTTACCATCCTTAGAACGGCATTGGGCCCCACCATATATCGCTGTAAATTCTGGCGGCTACTGGGACCTGAGGTAGTTGGTACACTAGGACGTGTGGATGTGGCAGAACGGCCACGTCCTCTCCCAGCACCAGAGGGTCCACTAACACCACCACGACCATGTCCACGTCCGCGTCCCTTACTAGATGTTTTCCTCATTGTTATGGTTCACCACAACAACAAAAATATTATTTGGCCCAATGTATTGTATTCAAATTCAGCGGGATATAAATTTGAGGCCTAGTATTTAGGCGCTGGGTGACCGGAATGGATTTACTAACAGAATTAGACTTGGAAATGCACAGTAGCGTGTGTGTGAAGTTATTCTGAATGACCCAATGTGCACCTTGAATATTATATACCCTTTTAGGGATAGATTTCAAATAGCTCTGATACATCAGAAACCACTAAATTATGAAATTGCTAAATTGGGAATTGTATTTCAACCCTGAACAAAAAATGTGCTTTGACGGACACTAAATAACTTGCCCAGCCACAACAGTACAGCGGTAACGACAGATTTAGCGGGATATAAATTTGAGGCCTAGTATTTAGGCGCTGGGTGACCGGTATGGATTTAGTGACAGAATTAGACTGGGATATGGCCAAAAAATAACCACACTATTGCTGGTTAAATGCACTTGGTGACGGGCGCAGCTTGCCCCTGATTTAGTATATGGCCAAAAAATGAACAGACTATTGCTGGTTAAATGCACTTGGTGTCACAGCTTGACCAACCACACTACTGAGGGTTAAATGCACTTGGTGACGGGCGCAGCTTGCCCCTGATGTAGTATATGGCCAAAAAATGAACAGACTATTGCTGGTTAAATGCACTTGGTGACGGGCGCAGCTTGCCCCTGATTTAGTATATGGCCAAAAAATAAACAGACTATTGCTGGTTAAATGCACTTGGTGTGATAGCTTCACCCTGATGTAGGCTTTAGCCAAAAAACAACCACACCATTGAGGGTTAAATGCACTTGGTCGCAGCTTGTGCTGGCGCACCACAAGACACAAAATGGCCGCCGATCACCCCAGAAAAATGTGACTGACAAACGGTCTGGGCAGCCTAAAAACAGTGAGCAATTGAGTATCAGCAGCTCAATGATCCACAGCTGCAGATCGATCAGTTAATCAAGTCCTTTGGAGGAGTTAATCTGCCTAATCTCGCCCTACTGTCGCAGCCGCAACCTCTCCCTACGCTAATCAGAGCAGAGTGACGGGCGGCGCTATGTGACTCCAGCTTAAATAGAGGCTGGGTCACATGGTGCTCTGGCCAATCACAGCCATGCCAATAGTAGGCATGGCTGTGACGGCCTCTTGGGGCAAGTAGTATGACGCTTGTTGATTGGCTGCTTTGCAGCCTTTCAAAAAGCGCCAAGAAAGCGTCACAAAAGCGCCAAGAAAGCGACGAACACCGAACCCGAACCCGGACTTTTACGAAAATGTCCGGGTTCGGGTCCGTGTCACGGACACCCCAAAATTCGGTACGAACCCGAACTATACAGTTCGAGTTCGCTCATCCCTAAATACGAGCCGATGATAATACTAAATATTTTTTGATACATATCAGTGAGTTGTAATCCCTATATAAAATACTACTAAAATATCATACTACTAAAATATCATAAAATAATGTATGCATACATAGATATTGGCTAAAATAAATGCAACCAAATGAGATATTCAATGCGTGCAGGATTGTATTGGCTCGCGGTCTACTAGATTATTAATATGTAGTTGTATCAGGTCTCTGATTTATACGCACCGATGGAGTGAGTGGCTCCTCTTTGTGTCGGCAGTTTATTACAGCGACTTTTCAATGAAAGAAGTTCCAATGTGGTTAATACCTTTGCAAATGAGGATATTTTCCTCTCGATTTGTCCGATATATTATCGCAGCTATAGTGCATTCATCTGCTAGTACACTGCGGTGTTACTCCAGCATATATTACTCACAGCTTGTTGCGATGAAGTTTCGGATTATCGTGCCTGGCGTGGCGTCCCACGTGGTGCGGCACCGAAGGTCTTAACTTTAAATATCTCTAAAGGTGAGTAAAAGGCTTTGGAGATTAAGAGTGATCCGCTAGACGCCGGGGTCTGTAGCTGGTTAGACCCTCTTTGGTGATCGGCGTTACCTCGTGACGCGGCGGGACTCTTGTCGTTTCTTGTAAAGCTTTCAGGATCACTCCTCTCATTTGGGATTATTGCGTCACCATAAGGTGAAACCAAAACTATGGATCTGACCTGTCTAACTCTTTGGTGCTTCGTATATATGTGGTTGCACGAAAGATATAAGACATCTTAAAACCTAAACAAAATATAGTATCTATTGTACATTGGCTTGGTTTACGACATATATGTTTTTCTTAAAATACTCCATTCTATATGTAGTGCGATTTTTCAAGACAGCTTAGCCATGCACCATGCTATGTGCAAATGTGCGCTTTATAGAAAGCATGTCTATATGTGAAAATTCTATAGTCTTGTGCAATGTTTATTTAAAGGGCTTCTGTCACCCCACTAAAGTCATATTTTTTGGGGGGGCTAGTTAAATTCCTTATACTGCGATATATGAAAATATAATGGTGTTACTTACTTTCCTTCAGCAGTTTCTTATAAAAACGAACTTTTATAATATGTAAATTAGGTCTCTACCAGCAAGTAGGGCGTCTACTTGCTGGTAGCCGCCGCAAAAAACTGCCCCCTCGTCATGTTTATTGACAGGGCCAGCCGCAATCTCCTCCTCCGGCCGGCTCTGTCAGCATTTCAAAAATCGCGCGCCTGTGTTCATTCGGCGCAGGCGCTCTGAGATGAGGAGGCTCGCCTCCTCAGCACTCTCTCAGTGCGCCTGCGCCGATGACGTCTTCTCTTTCGGTGATGTCATCGGCGCAGGCGCACTGAGGGAGTTTTGAGGAGGCGAGCCTCCTCATCTCAGAGTGCCTGCGCCGAATGAACACAGGCGCGCGATTTTTGAAATGCTGACAGAGCCGGCCGGAGGAGGAGATTGCGGCTGGCCCTGTCAATAAACATGACGAGGGGGCAGTTTTTTGCAGCGGCTACCAGCAAGTAGACGCCCTACTTGCTGGTAGAGACCTAATTTACATATTATAAAAGTTCGTTTTTATAAGAAACTGCTGAAGGAAAGTAAGTAACACCATTATATTTTCATATATCGCAGTATAAGGAATTTAACTAGCCCCCCCAAAAAATATGACTTTAGTGGGGTGACAGAAGCCCTTTAAATAAACATTGCACAAGACTATAGAATTTTCACATATAGACATGCTTTCTATAAACCGCACATTTGCACATAGCATGGTGCATGGCTAAGCTGTCTTGAAAAATCGCACTACATATAGAATGGAGTATTTTAAGAAAAACATATATGTCGTAAACCAAGCCAATGTACAATAGATACTATATTTTGTTTAGGTTTTAAGATGTCTTATATCTTTCGTGCAACCACATATATACGAAGCACCAAAGAGTTAGACAGGTCAGATCCATAGTTTTGGTTTCACCTTATGGTGACGCAATAATCCCAAATGAGAGGAGTGATCCAGGACTGTATAAACCCCCATAAAACAGATGAGACTTAACCACTGAGGAAGTAGTCTGTGTTAACTCCGAAACGCGTCTGGTGTATACAAGTCTCAAGGAAGGAAGGAAAAAAAACGCAGCACACGACCAGCGGATCTTCGGTGAATTTTTGGAGCGCTCCTGAAAGCTTCACAAGAAACGACAAGAGTCCCGCCGCGTCACGAGGTAACGCCGATCACCAAAGAGGGTCTAACCAGCTACAGACCCCGGCGTCTAGCGGATCACTCTTAATCTCCAAAGCCTTTTACTCACCTTAAGAGATATTTGAAGTTAAGACCTTCGGTGCCGCACCACGTGGGACGCCGCGCCAGGCACGATAATCCGAAACTTCATGGTAACAAGCTGTGAGTAATATATGCTGGAGTAACACCGCAGTGTACTAGCAGATGAATGCTCTATAGCTGCGATAATATATCGGACAAATCGAGAGGAAAATATCCTCATTTGCAAAGGTATTAACCACATTGGAACTTCTTTCATTGAAAAGTCGCTGTAATAAACTGCCGACACAAAGAGGAGCCACTCACTCCATCGGTGCGTATAAATCAGAGACCTGATACAACTACATATTAATAATCTAGTAGACTGCGAGCCAATACAATCCTGTGCGCACTGAATATCTCATTTGGTTGCATTTATTTTAGCCAATATCTATGAATGCATACATTATTTTATGTCATTTTAGTAGTATGATATTTTAGTAGTATTTTATAGAGGGATTACAACTCACCGATATGTATCAAAAAATATTTAGTATTATCATCGGCTCGTATTCTGAGTAATTCGGATGCAGGTGTGCCCCCCTATTCACTGATAATAATCGATTTCCTTAAAGATTGGGGCGTATCATTTTAGAGGGAGCACCCATTCATTGCCAGTCGGAAGGTGAGCCATCCCAATACATTTTTATAAAAAATAAATTATGTTCATTAACCCATTCAGCCCTGGATGATTTTCCGTTTTTGTGTTTCCGCTTTTTGCTCCCAGCCTTCCCTTTTTATTATTTTCCTTGTTCACATTGCTGTATTAGGGCTTGTTTTTTGCGGGGACAAGTTGTACTTTCTAACGGCATCTATAGTGTCAAGCTGAAAAAAATTATTCAAATGTGTTGGAATTGGAAAAAAAAACGCAATTCTGCCACAGTTTCATGGGTTTCGTTTCCATGGTCTCTGTGCCCTAAAACTAACCTGTCGCCTTCATTCTCCACGTCAGTACAATTACAGAGATAGCACGTTGATGTAGTTTTTCTTGTGTTTTAATACTGAGCAAAAATAAAAACTTTGAAGTGTGTATGACCTTCTGATCACTTTTTATCTAAAAATTTTCAGGAAGTTAAAACGATGAAAAAATGGAGAATCAGCCGTTTTAATTATTTTTGCCATATTTAATAGTGTGGGCAATGCCTATGATCTTTATTTTCTTATTGCTTATATTTATTTTAATTGTGGGGAAACAGGTGATTAGAATTTTTATATATTTTTATATTTTTTATATTTTTTAAAACTTTTTGGGCTTTTTCTTTTATTTTATGTCACCTTAGGTGACTATAAGAGGCAATTAGTAGATTGCTTCTCCCTTACAGTGCAAAGAGTTCCGTCACAATTCATTGCAAATTCACTAAGTCCTTATGGAGCGCCGCCACCTGCAGAGCTCCATAGGAACTGCAATGGCATAGATTTCTTTAGAGCTTTCTCCAGGCTATGGCATCATGGGGAAGCCGCTCAAGACTCAGAGCTCCCGGGATAAGTCGCCTCAGATGCCGTGGTAAGAATTGGCCACGGCATCTGAAGGATTTAATGTCTGAGATCGTTGTTATCGCCAATCTTCAGAGGCAAACCTTCATATCAGCTGGAGCGAAACCCGGGTCGGGCATATCTGGACTTTTGGTAATGATTTATTTTATATGCTGTTGAAAATTTTTTATCCTGTGAGTGAATAAATTGTCCTTGTTATATCTTATGTTGTGGAACTTCACTATATATTTTATATTTTTCCTATTGAGGATTTTGCACAAAGATACTTTTCTGCTGTTGATGGTGCTCCATAAACACTTAGCAAAGAACAGAAAATCGTATAGATATCAGAGCATGCACAGTACATCTGCTTCAACTTGCTCTGCTGCACAGATGATTACTGTTCATGCGTGAACGGTTGGTTGTGTAACACCCCAGAGTGGTGTTAACACTCCTGCACCCTGCTACTATCTCTAGTGGGCTAACACAATGTCATCTTATGTATTTTGATCCATGTCCTCTCTATATTGTGCATTGATAATATTATGTAACTGTTTATAACATGTAAGGTGTCTGGTTCACCAGCAGGTGGCAGCAAATATGGCAGAGCTATAATTAGAGAGAATGGAACTTACCATTCCATTCTATCCCCCTTGGGGCAGAAGTGGGCCAGTCCTGCTTCCTGCCGGAAGGGTGGGGCAGTAGTTTCCAGTTAGTTCTAGTCTTCCCTAAACAGAGAAAGGGAGTGAAGGGACACGTCACTGCCTGACGTGCCCACGCCAGCCAGAGTACCCTAAAGCTCTGCTGGCCATGGAGGCAGAAGCTTGGAAGCCTCAGGAGCCAGGAGAATAGTCCCTTGGCTGAAACTAAGTCAGACTAAAGAGTGGAGTGCAGCATAAAGAAGGAATCAAAGTTACTAAGCTAGCCTGTCAGTACAGCAGAGAGAAAGGGATAAAGCAGAGTTGAGTTTGCCTGCCAGTTCATGCTAAAGCATGCTGGAACCAAGACAAAGCCTAAAAACTGTTTGAAGAAACGTTTATTCAAGTAAAGCTGCCATTGAACTTTATCTCAAGGTCTGGACTCAAGTTATTCTTTCAAATCCCTCATGACACACATAAAGAGACATTTAGGCTGCACTACACCGCTCGGAGGGCCCTGGGGAGCGGCGCACATTGCAGTTGTGCAACACAGGAATGGACTTACAGAGCCAGGTAAAGGACAATGATGATTCGTGGCCTTGTCAGCCAAGGGGAGAACTGATTAGAGCCCGGAAAATAGAAGTGCCAAGGTACATCAAGGGGCCCACCCCTCGATGCAATGAAGCCTTTATTTACATAAGAATTGAAAGACACTTTTCTACACAAAGGCAAAACTGATTATCACAATAAAGGTATCTTTTTAATCAGCAGGATCAGCCTTACCAGGTACTATAACTAGTAGGGTGGCTAAAGACAAGTGCCCCTTTAAAGAAGTTCTCTGTCTTAGAACACCCAGTCTCTATTAGGTAAAAAAAAGAGAAGAATTGCCCTATGTTCAGGATCCTCATCTCTTGGCTATATTGGTTAGCATACAAAGAACCTGTCCAGTCCTGCATCTCATTGACAACCTACTGATGTGAATAGGTGTACTTGTAGACAATAGACTAAATAAGAGCACAATGTCAATCAGCTGCTTCAAAGGCCACCTGGCTATTTTCATGTATTAGAAGAGGCATGGACCTGCGGGACAGGGCTGTAATATTACCACTTTACAAAGCGTTGGTGCGGCCTCATCTGGGATATGAAGTTCAGTTCTGGGCACCAGTCCATAGAAAGGACGCACTGCAGCTGGAAAAAGTACAGTGGAGAGCGACTAAACTGATAAGGGGCATGGAGGGTCTTAGTTATGAAGAAAGATTAAAAGAATTACATTTATTTAGTCTTGAGAAGAGACATCTAAGGGGGGACATGATTAACCTATACAAATAAATAAATGGGCCATACAAAAAATACAGTGAAAAGCTGTTTCATGGCAAATGCCTTCAAAAGACAAGGGGGCCCTGCCTCCGACTGAAGAAGAATGAGTTCACAGTCTCTTTATTGTAAGAGCAGTGAATCTGTAGAACAGTCACCTCAGGAGTTGGTTCTTTACTTTAAGAGTTGTGAATCTGTAGATCTCAAGAGGTGGTTAATTTTTGTAAAAGTAGTGAATCCATAAAATAGTCACCTCAGGAGTTGGTTCTTTACAGTAAAAGCAGTGGCTCCGTGGAGTAGTCATCTAAGGAGCTGGGTTTTTTACTGTAAGAGCTGTGAATCTGTAGAATAGTCACCTCAGGAGATAGTCCTTTACTGTGAAAACAGTGGATATGTGGACTAATCAGATCATGTGCTGGTTCTTCACAGTAAGAGCTGTGGATTTTGTAGAATAGTCACCTCAGGAGCTGGTCCTTTACTTTAAGAGCAGTGGATCTGTGGAATAAACACCTCAGAAGCTGGCTATTTTTGTAAATGGGTTTATCTCTTGTATGAATACTGTTCCAGTCTGAACTCCAATTGTAATATCACTGTAGTTAGGAACGCTTTGGGAATTAGATACAACTAATACTTTATTAAATATACAAAAAATAGAGGAAAGGAAACCTACTAACTATATAAAAATCTAAGTGACCAGAGTGTACCCACAATTCCTGAGGCGGATCGAGGTAACACGACAAGGACCACGATCAGCGGTACCACTCAGGTGTGGAGACGGTCACTAAGAGATCCACTTCAGGTGCACTATGGTTGATTGCATAACACTGCCTGCGGCTATAGTGATCTATGCACAACCAGAATTGTGCACCGTGGCACGGACAAGGTGCTCAGCTCATTCACCCAGTTTAGATGGCCCTGGACTAGATTAATGAATAGACTAATCCATTGATAAACATCTACCCTTAGGATCTGACCTGCATCAAGAACCACCTGTCATAGTTATGAACCAGATGTCTGACTGCCGGCCCTTAGAGCACGAATCAAGGGACACTAACTACCTGGGTGTGAGCAAAAAGAAGCTTAAGTGCATCTGTTCACATATGGCAGAGGGCTGAAAAACCGCAGACCACTACTGCCATGTAAACGCCATTCAAGCAACAATCAAAAACATAGGTCTGCCCCCACTAATCGCTCGGCGCGTTTCGCCATACTCTGGCTCATCAGGAGCATAAATTGTGGGTGAAAGGACAAACAAACCGATCAGCTGTTAGCCTCCGTGACCGAGGCTGCAGCTATCAGCACTGAGTGGCCACAAGGACGCGCTCTATATAAGGAGGAGACTCCTCCCCTCTTCCGGATCAAGCCCCTGGAGCGGCCAATAAGGGGGAAGGAGGCGTGGCAACGCCGCAACAAACTACCCGCCCCACTTACCCGCTCCCTCTATGAGACGATCGCAGATGAATGTCAACACATTCACATACTGTTGTTAGAGGGACAAAACGGCGGTTTAAAAATAATAATGGAGCAGAGCATTGCAGGGACAGGATCGTGGTCTAATTATAGTAAGAGATATTATGTAGCTAATAGCTTGTGTAGTGTTCGTCACTGACACAGGATGGGTCTACAAAATACAAGGTGGAAAGTGGGAGATTGTTCAGGAAAATGGAGGTGATATATCATGTGGATTACCGTATTATCTCAAAAGAATTTTTATATAACACACCGCCTACCCAACTCTAGAATAACTTGCATGCATCGGGACTCAAAAAAAGCATACAAAGCACTGTACTCATTGAGTCCCTCTGGTTGGAGTGTTCGCAAACGGTAAATCCACTGTGTCTCTTTTTGTCAAAGTCACCAGTCTGAACTCCACCTGGGATCAGGAGGGACATTTCCAATTTTTGGGTAGATTGGTTCATGGCATTTTATTTACCTTCTTCTGCATCAATAAGTAGAAACAAATAACAAAATTCTAAACTTTACCCACACCCCTGACCTTTGTCCATGCACTATCCCGTCTCTTGGTTGAACATGATGGGCATATTTCATTTTTTAGCCGTTCTATGTAACTATATAAACACATCAAAATATCCCTTTTCTGTATCTATGCTTCTCTGTTTAGACTAATAATAACATTTTGGGAAATCTGTAATTCTTCGAAAGTCACAGACTCTAAACTTTATTGAATGAGAAATGGGGCTATCTCACTGAAGTTCTACAGACAAATGACTTCCATCTGTGAGGGTAGTTTTTCTCATACTAATACTGTATATCAGAATACTTCTCCTCGCCTAGACCTCTGCTATTATGGACTGTGTATCAAACCAAGCACCACACCGATAACTGGTGTTCCTGGAGTCACCTTTTCCCGCACATAATGTCCACCTTCACAACAAATGTATTGAAAGTGAGAAATGTAGTCAATTTCCAATAAGTCTTGATTCAAATCTTATCGTTTTGTGTACACAGCTCCTAATCAGTCTCCATGGTAACAGTATGGACAAGATTTGTCCATGTAATCTCATCACCTCGCTCCCAACTGTTCCTTACATTTTGCTGATCTCCCAAATGTATTTTCATGAGAAGTAAGAGGGTATGACTGCAGGATCTGACTGCACGGTGTTTGTTTGTAGTCTGTTACCATGGAGACACATAGGTCTCCTTTTAACCTGTAAACAAAAAAGAGTAGGAGACTATAATCAGATAATTTTTCATTTAGATACATTGGATCAATAAAGAATTTGACTGCAAAAATATCAATACCCTTTAATCAAGTCATGTTATAGCTCAATGTTAGTAAAAGGGGGTAATATCTCCTTTATATTTAGGAAGAAAGTTGGAGCTTTGTATCAGAAGAAAAAAGCTCTGAGCTACACAGTGCCCTGCCTCTCCATACAAGACAGACTTGTTTCAGTCCCTTCCACTATGGGTACATAGGAGTCAGGGTCGGACTGGAGGCAGGAGTCAGGGTCGGACTGGACCTCCAGAGTACCTTAAGCTCTGACAATAATGGACCCCTAATAAAAAAAGGGCCCTTAAGGCCCTGTATACACAGATTCTGGGTCCAAGAAACTTCAGTCCAAAGCTGACAGAAGGAGACTTCCTAAAATAAAAACAGGAGACCATGTGCAAGGACAGGAGTAATTGCAAGTTATCCTAATGGGGATATGTTCAAACATGAAGAAGTTGATTTGATAGAATTTTTTGAATTTTTGAGGAATATTAATTTAGGATACGTTCACAAGACGGATTTTTTTTCCACGTGGCACAGATTTTTTATTATGAGATAACCTCATGTATTCAGCCTCCTATTGTTTTTCATGGAAATCCACGGCGTAGTTCATATGGAATGCATTTTCCACAGTTGTGCCGCATAAATAAAAAAGAATTGGCCACACGCGGATTAGCTCCCATTGAATGGGGTTAAATCCACAGCATGTGCTCCCGCAAATCTGCAGCAGAAATTTGGGGTCAGCCTCAGAATAGAAAAATGCTCATTGTGAACATGCCCTAAGACATCAGCAATCCCCTTAGGCCACCTGCATATCTTGCTGATCACAAATGGTTTTTCCACGTGGATTTTCGTGAGGAACAAATGCAGTTTCTGCAAAGTGAATGACGTGTACACTTTTCCGTATCTCTTCCTTGTGGATATTGAAACCTGTAGCATATCGATTGTTTCTGATGATTTTTAGCGCGTATATCTGGCAAGTAACACGTGCGGATTTTGGTGTGGGTTTGGTGTGTAAACAATGAGAAATCCGTATGAAATTTCTCCTTCTACACACGGGACAAAATCCACTGTAAAAAAACGAAGCATAAATCAACATGTTGTGGATTTTAGATGGTTAATTTCCACTGCAATATTTTTTAACGCAGCGTGTGGATGAGATTTATTTAAAACTCGCCTACTTTGCAGCTACTGTAAAATGCTAGAGACTTTCCGCACACAATTGTAGTGCATTAACGCCCCACGTGGTCATGATTTTAGTGTGTATTTTTTGTCCGCGATTGTTTATGGACTGTTGTGAATTTTTGCAGTTCTATAGCATTCTGGTCCATGATATAAACATATACCGCAAACGGCTGATCAACTGTGTAACCAGTGTGACCAGCAGCCGCAAGCAGGTGGACATGTTTTATGAGCAGTTGACTGCATGTACAACAAGTGCAGTCATCACAAGTTGGAAAGTTCAGACAACTATTTCTCCATTGACTTCTATTGGGAAATGAGATGCTGTGGTTCCTGACCTTGTGGCCATATCCTTAGACTTCTATTATGGATGAAGAAAGAATAACGCACATGATATCTTTTTCATGTTACATTTCAGCACCATAATACGCGATATCGGCACAAATTGCTACCTAGAAAACAACCATCGTTATAATTGCACAGCCCTTAGAAATGCTTTTCACACATCCTATCCGAACGAGAAGCGTTCCCACATTTATCATCTTTAATTGATGCCACAAAGTGCAGTTAACCAGACGAATGCGAATTGTTACTGACGGTTTCTGCATATTTATACAGCTCCACACAGTCTGCAGATAATTCTTAGCACCAAAATGTCAGCCGCAGATGTTGTGTTTACACAAAGGCTCTTCATCTGAATGTTCAGTTCTTGGCCCGTTTTCTCAAAATGAACTAAATGTATGAAAAGGCGGGTGGATTTTTTTTCTTTCTTGGGGAATAAAATTCTGTACCCACAGACAACATAGGCGTCCACATTGATGGCATGATGGGATCAAGGTGGTGGTCACATTGATGACTTGGTTATGGTAACATTGCATCTAAGGACAAGATGACTCACCAATAGAGTTGAGCGAACACCTGGATGTTCGGGTTCGAGAAGTTCGGCCGAACTTCCCGAAAATGTTCGGGTTCGGGATCCGAACCCGATCCGAACTTCGTCCCGAACCCGAACCCCATTGAAGTCAATGGGGACCCGAACTTTTCGGCACTAAAACGGCTGTAAAACAGCCCAGGAAAGGGCTAGAGGGCTGCAAAAGGCAGCAACATGTAGGTAAATCCCCTGCAAACAAATGTGGATAGGGAAATGAATTAAAATAAAAATTAAATAAATAAAAATTAAACAAAATCAATTGGAGAGAGGTCCCATAGCAGAGAATCTGGCTTCCCGTCACCCACCACTGGAACAGTCCATTCTCAGATATTTAGGCCCCGGCACCCAGGCAGAGGAGAGAGGTCCCGTAACAGACAATCTGGCTTCATGTCAGAAGAGAATCAGTCTTCATGTCATAGCAGAGAATCAGGCTTCACGTCACCCACCACTGCAACAGTCCATTTTCATAAATTTAGGCCCAGCACCCAGGCAGAGGAGAGAGGTCCCGTAACAGACAATCTGGCTTCATGTCAGCAGAGAATCAGTCTTCATGTCATAGCAGAGAATCAGGCTTCACATCACCCACCACTGTAAGAGTCCATTTTCATAAATTTAGGCCCAGCACCCAGGCAGAGGAGAGAGGTCCCGTAACAGACAATCTGGCTTCATGTCAGCAGAGAATCAGTCTTCATGTCATAGCAGAGAATCAGGCTTCACATCACCCACCACTGTAAGAGTCCATTTTCATAAATTTAGGCCCAGCACCCAGGCAGAGGAGAGAGGTCCCGTAACAGACAATCTGGCTTCATGTCAGCAGAGAATCAGTCTGCATGTCATAGCAGAGAATCAGGCTTCACGTCAGCCACCAATGCAACAGTCCATTGTCAGATATTTAGGCCCAGCACCCAGGCAGAGGAGAGAGGTCCCGTAACAAAGGATCTGGCTTCATGTCAGCAGAGAATCAGTCTTCATATCATAGCAGAGAATCAGGCTTCACGTCACCCACCACTGCAACAGTCCATTTTCATAAATTTAGGCCCAGCACCCAGGCAGAGGAGAGAGGTCCCGTAACAGAGGATCTGGCTTCATGTCAGCAGAGAATCAGTCTGCATGTCATAGCAGAGAATCAGGCTTCACGTCAGCCACCACTGCAACAGTCCATTGTCATAAATTTAGGCCCAGCACCCAGGCAGAGGAGAGAGGTCCCGTAACAGACAATCTGGCTTCATGTCAGCAGAGAATCAGTCTTCATGTCATAGCAGAGAATCAGGCTTCACATCACCCACCACTGCAACAGTCCATTTTCATAAATTTAGGCCCAGCACCCTGGCAGAGGAGAGAGGTCCCGTAACAGACAATCTGGCTTCATGTCAGCAGAGAATTAGTCTGCATGTCATAGCAGAGAATCAGGCTTCACGTCAGCCACCAATGCAACAGTCCATTGTCAGATATTTAGGCCCAGCACCCAGGCAGAGGAGAGAAGTCCCGTAACAGAGGATCTGGCTTCATGTCAGCAGAGAATCAGTCTTCATATCATAGCAGAGAATCAGGCTTCACGTCACCCACCACTGCAACAGTCCATTTTCATAAATTTAGGCCCAGCACCCAGGCAGAGGAGAGAGGTCCCGTAACAGACAATCTGGCTTCATGTCAGCAGAGAATCAGTCTTCATGTCATAGCAGAGAATCAGGCTTCACGTCACCCACCACTGCAACAGTCCATTTTCATAAATTTAGGCCCAGCACCCAGGCAGAGGAGAGAGGTCCCGTAACAGACAATCTGGCTTCATGTCAGCAGAGAATTAGTCTGCATGTCATAGCAGAGAATCAGGCTTCACGTCAGCCACCAATGCAACAGTCCATTTTCATAAATTTAGGCCCAGCACCCAGGCAGAGGAGAGAGGTCCCGTAACAGAGGATCTGGCTTCATGTCAGCAGAGAATCAGTCTGCATGTCATAGCAGAAAATCAGGCTTCACGTCAGCCACCACTGCAACAGTCCATTGTCAGATATTTAGGCCCAGCACCCAGGCAGAGGAGAGAGGTCCCGTAACAGAGAATCTGTCTTCATGTCAGCAGAGAATTAGTCTGCATGTCATAGCAGAGAATCAGGCTTCACGTCACCCAACATTGGAACAGTCCATTGGCATATATTTAGGCCCCGGCACCCAGACAGAGGAGAGGTTCATTCAACTTTGGGTAGCCTCGCAATATAATGGTAAAATGAAAATAAAAATAGGATTGAATGAGGAAGTGCCCTGGAGTCCAATAATATATGGTTAAGGGGAGGTAGTTAATGTCTAATCTGCACAAGGGATGGACAGGTCCTGTGGGATCCATGCCTGGTTCATTTTTATGAACGTCAGCTTGTCTACATTGGCTGTAGACAGGCGGCTGCGTTTGTCTGTAATGACGCCCCCTGCCGTGCTGAATACACGTTCAGACAAAACGCTGGCCGCCGGGCAGGCCAGCACCTCCAAGGCATAAAAGGCTAGCTCTGGCCACGTGGACAATTTAGAGACCCAGAACTTGAATGGGGCCGAACCATCAGTCAGTACGTGGAGGGGTGTGCACACGTACTGTTCCACCATGTTAGTGAAATGTTGCCTCCTGCTAACACGTTGCGTATCAGGTGGTGGTGCAGTTAGCTGTGGCGTGTTGACAAAAGTTTTCCACATCTCTGCCATGCTAACCCTGCCCTCAGAGGAGCTGGCCGTGACACAGCTGCCTTGGCGACCTCTTGCTCCTCCTCTGCCTTGGCCTTGGGCTTCCACTTGTTCCCCTGTGACATTTGGGAATGCTCTCAGTAGCGCGTCTACCAACGTGCGCTTGTACTCGCGCATCTTCCTATCACGCTCCAGTGCAGGAAGTAAGGTGGGCACATTGTCTTTGTAGCGTGGATCCAGCAGGGTGGCAACCCAGTAGTCCACACAGGTTAAAATGTGGGCAACTCTGCTGTCGTTGCGCAGGCACTGCAGCATGTAGTCGCTCATGTGTGCCAGGCTGCTCAGGGGTAAGGACAAGCTGTCCTCTGTGGGAGGCGTATCGTCATTGTCCTGCCTTTCCCCCCAGCCACGCACCAGTGATGGACCCGAGCTACGTTGAGTGCCACCCCGCTGTGACCATGCTTCATCCTCATCCTCCTCCTCATCCTCCTCGTCCTCCAGTAGTGGGCCCTGTCTGGCCACATTTGTACCTGGCCTCTGCTGTTGCCAAAAACCTCCCTCTGAGTCACTTCGAAGAGACTGGCCTGAAAGTGCTAAAAATGACCCCTCTTCCTCCTCCTCCTCCTCCTCCTCCTCCTCCTGGGCCACCTCCTCTTCCATCATCGCTCTAAGTGTTTTCTCAAGGAGACATAGAAGTGGTATTGTAACGCTGATAACGGCGTCATCGCCACTGGCCATGTTGGTGGAGTACTCGAAACAGCGCAACAGGGCACACAGGTCTCGCATGGAGGCCCAGTCATTGGTGGTGAAGTGGTGCTGTCTGTAGTGCGACTGACCCGTGCGTGCTGCAGCTGAAACTCCACTATGGCCTGCTGCTGCTCGCACAGTCTGTCCAGCATGTGCAAGGTGGAGTTCCACCTGGTGGGCACGTCGCATATGAGGCGGTGAGCGGGAAGGCCGAAGTTACGCTGTAGCGCAGACAGGCGAGCAGCAGCAGGATGTGAACGCCGGAAGCGCGAACAGACGGCCCGCACTTTATGCAGCAGCTCTGACATGTCGGGGTAGTTGTGAATGAACTTCTGCACCACCAAATTCAGCACATGCGCCAAGCAAGGGATGTGCGTCAAACCGGCTAGTCCCAGAGCTGCAACGAGATTTCGCCCATTATCACACACCACCAGGCCGGGCTTGAGGCTCACCGGCAGCAACCACTCGTTGGTCTGTTGTTCTATACCCAGCCACAACTCCTGTGCGGTGTGGGGCCTGTCCCCCAAACATATGAGTTTCAGAATGGCCTGCTGACGTTTACCACGGGCTGTGCTGAAGTTGGTGGTGAAGGTGTGTGGGTGACTGGATGAGCAGGTGGAAGAAGTGGAGGAGGAAGCCAAGAAGGAGGAGGTGGCAACAGGAGGCAAAGAATGTTGCCCTGCGATCCTTGGCGGCGGAAGGACGTGCGCTAAACAGCTCTCCGCCTGGGGCCCAGCTGCCACTACATTTACCCAGTGTGCAGTTAGGGAGATATAGCGTCCCTGGCCGTGCTTACTGGTCCACGTATCTGTGGTTAGGTGGACCTTGCTACAGATGGCGTTGCGCAGTGCACACTTGATTTTATCGGATACTTGGTTGTGCAGGGAAGGCACGGCTCTCTTGGAGAAGTAGTGGCGGCTGGGAACAACATACTGTGGGACAGCAAGCGACATGAGCTGTTTGAAGCTGTCTGTGTCCACCAGCCTAAATGACAGCATTTCATAGGCCAGTAGTTTAGAAATGCTGGCATTCAGGGCCAGGGATCGAGGGTGGCTAGGTGGGAATTTACGCTTTCTCTCAAATGTTTGTGAGATGGAGAGCTGAACGCTGCCGTGTGACATGGTTGAGACGCTTGGTGACGGAGGTGGTGGTGGTGTTGGTGGTACATCCCCTGTTTGCTGGGCGGCAGGTGCCAACGTTCCTCCAGAGGCAGAGGAAGAGGCCGAGGCGGCAGCAGCAGAAGAGGGAGCAGGGGGAGCCTGAGTGACTTCCTTGGTTTAAAGGTGTTTACTCCACTGCAGTTCATGCTTTGCATGCAGGTGCCTGGTCATGCAGGTTGTGCTCAGGTTCAGAACGTTAATGCCTCGCTTCAGGCTCTGATGGCACAGCGTGCAAACCACTCGGGTCTTGTCGTCAGCACATTGTTTGAAGAAGTGCCATGCCAGGGAACTCCTTGAAGCTGCCTTTGGGGTGCTCGGTCCCAGATGGCGGCGGTCAGTAGCAGGCGGAGTCTCTTGGCGGCGGGTGTTCTGCTTTTGCCCACTGCTCCCTCTTTTGCTACGCTGTTGGCTCGGTCTCACCACTGCCTCTTCCTCCGAACTGTGAAAGTCAGTGGCACGACCTTCATTCCATGTGGGGTCTAGGACCTCATCGTCCCCTGCATCGTCTTCCACCCAGTCTTGATCCCTGACCTCCTGTTCAGTCTGCACACTGCAGAAAGACGCAGCAGTTGGCACCTGTGTTTCGTCATCATCAGAGACATGCTGAGGTGGTATTCCCATGTCCTCATCATCAGGAAACATAAGTGGTTGTGCGTCAGTGCATTCTATGTCTTTCACCGCTGGGGAAGGGCTAGGTGGATGCCCTTGGGAAACCCTGCCAGCGGAGTCTTCAAACAGCATAAGAGACTGCTGCATAACTTGAGGCTGAGACAGTTTCCCTGGTATGCATGGGGGTGATGTGACAGACTGATGGGGTTGGTTTTCAGGCGCCATCTGTGCGCTTTCTGCAGAAGACTGGGTGGGAGATAATGTGAACGTGCTGGATCCACTGTCGGCCACCCAATTGACTAATGCCTGTACCTGCTCAGGCCTTACCATCCTTAGAACGGCATTGGGCCCCACCATATATCGCTGTAAATTCTGGCGGCTACTGGGACCTGAGGTAGTTGGTACACTAGGACGTGTGGATGTGGCAGAACGGCCACGTCCTCTCCCAGCACCAGAGGGTCCACTAACACCACCACGACCATGTCCACGTCCGCGTCCCTTACTAGATGTTTTCCTCATTGTTATGGTGCACCACAACAACAAAAATATTATTTGGCCAAATGTATTGTATTCAAATTCAGCGGGATATAAATTTGAGGCCTAGTATTTAGGCGCTGGGTGACCGGTATGGATTTAGTGACAGAATTAGACTTGGAAATGCACAGTAGCGTGTGTGTGAAGTTATTCTGAATGACCCTATGTGCACCTTGAATATTATATACCCTTTTAGGGATAGATTTCAAATAGCTCTGATATAGCAGAAACCACTAAATTATGAAATTGCTAAATTGGGAATTGTATTTCAACCCAGAACAAAAAATGTGCTTTGACGGACACTAAATAACTTGCCCAGCCACAACAGTACAGCGGTAACGACAGATTTAGCGGGATATAAATTTGAGGCCTAGTATTTAGGCGCTGGGTGACCGGTATGGATTTACTGACATAATTAGACTTGGAAATGCACAGTAGCGTGTGTGTGAAGTTATTCTGAATGACCCTATGTGCACCTTGAATATTATATACCCTTTTAGGGATAGATTTCAAATAGCTCTGATATAGCAGAAACCACTAAATTATGAAATTGCTAAATTGGGAATTGTATTTCAACCCAGAACAAAAAATGTGCTTTGAAGGACACTAAATAACTTGCCCATCCACAACAGTACAGCGGTAACGACAGATTTAGCGGGATATAAATTTCAGGCCTACTATTTAGGCGCTGGGTGACCGGTATGGATTTAGTGACAGAATTAGACTTGGAAATGCACAGTAGCGTGTGTGTGAAGTTATTCTGAATGACCCTATGTGCACCTTGAATATTATATACCCTTTTAGGGATAGATTTCTAATAGCTCTGATATAGCAGAAACCACTAAATTATGAAATTGATAAATTGGGAATTGTATTTCAACCCAGAACAAAAAATGTGCTTTGACGGACACTAAATAACTTGCCCATCCACAACAGGACAGCGGTAATGACAGATTTAGCGGGATATAAATTTGAGGCCTAGTATTTAGGCGCTGGGTGACCGGTATGGATTTACTAACAGAATTAGACTTGGAAATGCACAGTAGCGTGTGTGTGAAGTTATTCTGAATGACCCTATGTGCACCTTGAATATTATATACCCTTTTAGGGATAGATTTATAATAGCTCTGATATAGCAGAAACCACTAAATTATGAAATTGCTAAATTGGGAATTGTATTTCAACCCTGAACAAAAAATGTGCTTTGACGGACACTAAATAACTTGCCCAGCCACAACAGTACAGCGGTAACGACAGATTTAGCGGGATATAAATTTGAGGCCTAGTATTTAGGCGCTGGGTGACCGGTATGGATTTAGTGACAGAATTAGACTGGGATATGGCCAAAAAATAACCACACTATTGCTGGTTAAATGCACTTGGTGTGACAGCTTGACCAATCACACTACTGAGGGTTAAATGCACTTGGTGACTGGCGCAGCTTGCCCCTGATGTAGTATATGGCCAAAAAATGAACAGACTATTGCTGGTTAAATGCACTTGGTGACGGGCGCAGCTTGCCCCTGATTTTGTATATGGCCAAAAATTTAACAGACAATTGCTGGTTAAATGCACTTGGTGGGACAGCTTCACCCTAATGTAGGCTTTAGCCAAAAAACAACCACACCATTGAGGGTTAAATGCACTTGGTGACAGGCGCAGCTTGCCCCTGATGTAGTATATGGCCAAAAAATGAACAGACTATTGCTGGTTAAATGCACTTGGTGTGACAGCTTGACCAACCACACTACTGAGGGTTAAATGCACTTGGTGACGGGCGCAGCTTGCCCCTGATGTAGTATATGGTCAAAAAATGAACAGACTATTGCTGGTTAAATGCACTTGGTGTGACAGCTTGACCAACCACACTACTGAGGGTTAAATGCACTTGGTGACGGGCGCAGCTTGCCCCTGATGTAGTATATGGCCAAAAAATAAACAGACTATTGCTGGTTAAATGCACTTGGTGTGACAGCTTCACCCTGATGTAGGCTTTAGCCAAAAAACAACCACACCATTGAGGGTTAAATGCACTTGGTCGCAGCCTGGATGCACTTGGTCGCAGCACCGCACAAGACACAAAATGGCCGCCGATCACCCCAGAAAAAAGTGACTGACAAACGGTCTGGGCAGCCTAAAAACAGTGAGCAATTGAGTATCAGCAGCTCAATGATGCACAGCTGCAGATCGATCGATTAATCAAGTCCTTTGGAGGAGTTAATCAGCCTAATCTCGCCCTACTGTCGCAGCCGCAACCTCTCCCTACGCTAATCAGAGCAGAGTGACGGGCGGCGCTATGTGACTCCAGCTTAAATAGAGGCTGGGTCACATGGTGCTCTGGCCAATCACAGCCATGCCAATAGTAGGCATGGCTGTGACGGCCTCTTGGGGCAAGTAGTATGACGCTTGTTGATTGGCTGCTTTGCAGCCTTTCAAAAAGCGCCAAGAAAGCGTCACAAAAGCGCCAAGAAAGCGACGAACACCGAACCCGAACCCGGACTTTTACGAAAATGTCCGGGTTCGGGTCCGTGTTACGGACACCCCAAAATTCGGTACGAACCCGAACTATACAGTTCGAGTTCGCTCATCCCTACTCACCAATAAACTGGGGCATCTCAGTAGTCCAGGGGCATAGTTGTAGGGGGTACAGGGGGACAAGTCATACCTAAGTTCTGACGTCCTCTGCCACCAAAAAACACCAGTATTATGAGCGGCATGTGGTAGTCCTTTGACTGATTCTGCATTGGGATCCAGGTGCTTCAAGTTACATCTCTGTGTCAGTCTTCAAAGATAGCAAGCATGGTGCTGCTGGACTGATTGGATGACCCGCTTTTTGGGTCAGCCCAGCCAGGGGTGAAAATGTTGCCAACATTTGTAGCCTTCTTGTAGATATGTCACATGATGACTTCCGTGATGGTCATCAAGCTAAGATCTACACTAGGTTCCAAAATTGTGGGCCACCAAACTATTTAGGCACTGCTCAAAGGAAACCATTAGAAATCTCTCAATATTTTTGTAGGTAAAGCATTACTGACATCTGGGAATCTCCAAACAATGGTGAAGGGATTCACTTGAGAGATCAACCTTTGGTCCATGGTGTGTACAGAGCAACGAAACAGAATAAGACACTGTTGAGTAGACTAAGGGTTCAGCCATACAGAGAGGTTTCTGCATGCAGTTTTGCCTGTGCATGCAGTTTGCCTGTGCATTGGGGACCACAAATTGCGGTCCCCAATGCCCGAAACGGAACCACAACGGCCGTCTGCAAGAGGCCTAAGACTTTAGATGCTAATTAGACAGGTAGATGATAAGAGAGGTATTATATCATTCCTTGTATAATCAAATTGTAATAATAAAATTGCTCAATAGAGGGCTGCAAAACTTCAGTGTGTTCTTAGGAATGTCCATTACTTAAGGTAAATGACTTTCTCAGATTGTCCTAACCCGTCCCCTGCAGTCATCTTCCGGGGGGGGGCCTTCTTTCTGGCAAAGCCTCTCCTCTTGTGTCCAGAGGACATTCGCGAGTTCTCTCAGGCTCTGAATGGGCCAGCATGTGTGCAGCCAATGTTTAGCAACCCAGGTGTACTTCAGGCACCATCCACAGTAGGAGAGTGCCTGAGCAATAGGTTCCTTAGTTTGCTAAGCTCCTGCAAAGATGTGCTGTATTCTGTTTTCTTCCCGTCTACTAACATATGCCTATATACCCATATACACCCTCCACTGCCTGAACTGACCCTGTTTATCATATTCCTCGTACTTTGCCTGCCTTGACGTCAGCCTGTCCCTGACTATGGTTTTGCCTGATCCTTCGGTGCTCTGCACCAGTGTCTCTCTGATCCCTGTGGGTCAGCCATCCCTCACACAGAGACTATTCCAGGAGGTAGTAGCCTGGTGGTACCGCTGCAGCAAAGTCTAGATCCCTGTACAGAGGTTAAAGGGTGAATACCAAGGGACTGCCAGGATAACACCTTATTGATTAGCCCTAAGTCAAATCTGTCGGTTGTCACAGTGGTTCCACACCCACTGCCCTAACAGCTGGGAGACACAACAACGTTCATAAACATAATAGGAACGTGTGCATGTTCTAGCAATAGTCACCACAACAGGGTCAAATCATAACCTATAGTGACAGCTACTGCAAAGGATATGGTGAGAGGGACAAGACTGATTTCCAAATTTCCCAACCCTTATTTCACCTGAATTCTTGTAGAATCAGGAGGCCCTGACCCCCAATAGATGGACGAATGGTCCTGTCGAGATAGGTGATTTCAGCCGACATTAACCTAATGTGCATGGCCATCTTTAGACTGAATATTTTCACAGTCTGGCGTTTTCTATCTTTTCCTATATAATAACTATATTAGCGCTAACATCAGAGAACATCCATGGAAAGCAGATCTGGAGTTAATTATCTGTATCAGTACCCTGTGCCTTCTGCGCGTCTTGATGATCCTTTCTGTCAGTCTCATCAGGGAGCACTAAATAAATCCATCTCTCTGGCTATCATCTGAGGGATGTTTATTTCCAGTGTCTCTGCACTGTATATGAGAAGATATGTAGACTTTGATGGAATTGCTGATTTATAGTGTCTCCGACTCGTCACGTACGCCACGGGGCGATGAACTGAGCGACATTACTCATTTACCTAATAAACATCCCCCGCTATTCCCGAATAAACATGGCTGTGGCTGTGCACAAATCCAATAGAAATGTCTGCGGCTATGCTGAATCTGCTAGGAGAATAAGAGATTAGAGGGATGAATGCTCCATTGTTGTTCACTCGGATAATGGAGGGAGAAGGGCTAGATTTTGACAGGATTTCAGCTCGACCCATTACCCACTTATGAGTTCAGACAACATAAATATATTTATACTATGAGGGGTCGTTTATCAAACTGGTGCAAAGGAAAATTTGCTTAGGTGCCCATGGCAACCAATCAGATTAATCCTTTCATTTTTCACAGCTCCTTTGGAAAATGAAAGGTGGAATCTGATTGGTTGCTATGGGCAACTAAGCCAGTTCTACTTTACCAGGATAATCGCTATTGAAGTAAAGCCATGGCCTAATAGCACTTAGCACCTTATTTCCAGACGTGCCTTTGTTCCAGCAATAAATGTTTTTATTCTCTGAAAATCCAGTTTATTTGGTATGCAAATGAGCCAGTAAGGTGCCCAGTGGGGCGTCACCCTTGCAGGAAGGAACCCAGGCATGCCCCTGCCACAATGTGCCCACCCACCGCTCCCACATCACATTCAAGCCATGACTCTTCCCCCCATTACCCTGCTCCCAGCATGAGGGCGGGCTTGGGCACTAGCAGGAGGGCATGCCTGGGCTTCTTCCTGCAAGAGTGACGCCCCAATGGGCACCTTACTGGCTCATTTTCATACCAAATAAACTGGATTTTCAGAAGATAGAAAACATCTATTGCTGGAACTAAGGCACATCTATCCTGAGGACAGATTCCCTTTAAAGGGGCAGGGCGCTGTGGATGACACTCTTAAGTGAGCGGAGTTCAGTGGAGGTCACATTTCAGGAGGCATATAGAGTGGCCATTTAGGCCACCCTCAAAAGACAGACTTAAAAACCCCGCCCTCAAGTCCCACTAAGCCCCGCCCTGATCCGGATAGCCCACGCCCCTCCACACGACGATCCACTATGGAGGTCAGTGTTAAGAGGCAGGGTGCTGTAGAGGTCCCTGTTAAGGGGGCGAGTTATTGTGTAAATCACTGTTAAGGAGACAGGGTACTGTGGAGGTCACTAATAAAGTGGCGGCCGCTGTGGTGGTCACTGTTAAAGGGTAGGACGCTGTGGATGTTGCTGTGGGGGGTACTGTGAGGTCACTGTTAAGCCGGGCAGTCACTGTGGAGTTCTCTGTTAAGAGGGTTGGGAATGGTGGAGGTCTCCGTTAAGGGGACTGTAACCTATGGTCAGTGTTAAGGTACAGGTGCTGTAGAGGTCACTGTTAAGGGAGCGGGCTTCTATGGAGGTCACTGTCAAGGGGGTGGGCTGCTGCGGAGGTCCCATTTTAAGGATATGCAGCACTGTGGAGGGGGGGCAGTGTTGAGGGGTGGGGGGCTGTGGAGGTCACTGTTATAGTGGATACTGTCGATATCTTTTAACAACACACACAAACATTAAATGAAATAGATAAATATTACCCGAGCAAAGCCTGGTCCTTCTGCTAGTGTATTATATAATATTGTTACAGGGGCCCTGACAATAAAGTCTTTTAGTTCTCCTCCTGAGTGGGTCCCTTCTTAGTTCTACTCCTGTGTGGGTCCCTTCTGAGTTCTGCTCCTGGGTTGGTCCCTTCTGAGTTCTCCTCCTGGGTGGGTCCCTTCTGAGTTCTCCTCCTGGGTGGGTCCCTTCTGAGTTCTCCTCCTGGGTGGGTCTCTTTTGAGTTCTCCTCCTGGGTGGGTCCCTTCTGAGTTCTCCTCCTGGGTGGGTCCCTTCTGAGTTCTCCTCCTGAGTGGGTCCCTTCTGAGTTCTCCTCCTGGGTGGGTCCCTTCTGAGTTCTCCTTCCTGGGTGGGTCCCTTCTGAGTTCTCCTCCTGGGTGGGTCCCTTCTGAGTTCCCCTCCTGGGTGGGTCTTTTCTGAGTTTGGTTTCCCCTCCTTCCACTATAGCTACACCCCTGGTAAAGGTGATCATTCGGTTCACCCTTTCCAGACTCCTGAAAGACAACACTGGGTAGACATGCTTTTCAGAAGGGAACTGGGGTCTGGAATTTTAGGTTTTGCGCCAGACAAACATAACCGTCCATATCTTTCATTACAGTTCATGTGTATTGCCAATGAAACGAGGGATATTTTAGGGATGTTGCCTATAATTACGGGGCGACATGACGCCACTAGACATGGTAGACTGAAGAACAAACACAAGCAGAACAAGATATGGCATGGTCGGACTACTAATGTGTGCCGGTTCAGCTATGAGGCAGGTTGGACAGTCTGGTTGCTAAGTTAGAAGCTGCCTAACAACCATAATGTTTTCAGCGCTGGCATTATATATTCAGCTCAGTATGGAATTATCATTGAATTGAAGGCAGGGAAGTGTTACTAAGGGCTGTATTACATTAAAGATCAGGCAGATGATTGTCGGGAGGAGACCGTGTCCTCCAAGCAATCGCCTGTTTGTTAGCGGAGGAGACCACCGTAGAGTAGGGAGAGGAGCAATCGCTGTGCCATCACTCGTCCCCATACTGACTAGTTGTTGTCGGCGTGAAAAACAAACTAACCAGCACCTCCATAATAAGTGAATTTGAGAACGCAGGTGCACGCTACCTTGGCTGAAACACAATTGGATTAGTATAACTACAAGTAACAGCACACTGCTAGTCAATTGCACAAAGATATAAGCAAACACTGAATAAAAAATAGCTGCTTGGTGGCCATACTTACTGCAAGGGCAGTAAGAAGCTCTTTGCACATATAATTGATCAAAAATATGTCGGGCCCATCTACCAGGGTGGCGCCCCCTGGTGGTAAGTTTGAACCGTGCACCACCGCCCATTTACCATGTGCTTTTTATTAGATAGATTGTACAGCTGTATTCTACTTTGCCCATATTGCAGGCTGACAGCCTGGGAGAGGCATGTGTAGGATATAGCTGGGTGCTACTTTGCCCAGATTGTAGGCTGTAAACCCAGGAGAGGCATGTTAGAGTAGGTCCATTTGATTAGAAGCCACCTTGTCGTCTGGTAGATGGGCCCGACATATTTGTGATCAATTATATGCGAAAAGAGCTTCTAACTGCCCTTGCAGTAAGTATGGCCACCAAGCAGCTATTTTTTTATTCAGTGTTTGCTTATATCTTTGTGCAATTGACTAGCAGAGTGCTGTTACTTGTAGTTCTACTAATCCAATATTTGTTGTCGGCAGCAGATCCTGATTAGCAAGCACGATCTGCAAACAATGATTTTTAAGCATGCTTTAAAACGAGCACAATCTGCCTGCATAATACAGCTTTAACCTTAGCATCTGCTTTTCAGCATGGCGGTGTGCTACAATAAAGCCACACTGGTCATTAAGGGGTTAATTCAATCATCTCACAAGTGCAGTGAGGCCAGCAAAGATTTCTATATATTATTAGTAATGCTTTCCAATAACTGCACTGCGTTCCTTGGGGTGAGAAGCAGCGAAAGCTGACGCGTTTCATGTATAGAACAGTCAATATTTAACTTTGGTATGGGCATGCAATTATTTCATATATCTGCTATGAGGATCCGAATCTGTATAAATAGTCACCTAGGTGGAGGCTGCTCTATATAGAGGAAGGAAAGAACCTGCAGAGGCACTCGGTGATAACCCCACCGATTGAATTACAGCCTGTAAATGCCCCCTCCCTGCCTGCCTCCACAATGAATCACAGTGGATTTAATTAGGTGTCTATGACCCCAATCAATAAAAAAAAAATTCAAGTTGATGTAAAATTATTGGGTTACAAAGGGTTAAATAAATAAAAAAATTCAATACTCACTCTCACCAATCCCACATCAAGTTTCAATGCTGCTCTGATCTTGACTGCTCTCATCCAAATGTACAGGCAACTCCCTCCAATGTAAGAAATGACAGACACCTGGAAATTGTAAGGATATCTTAACTGTGCTGCAGCACTGAAATATATAGTACTCCTTAAAGGGGTTGTCTCACTTCAGCAAATAGCATTTATTATGTAGAGAAAGTGAAATGAAGGCACTTACTAATGTATCGTGATTGTCCATATTAATTTCTTTGCTTTGATTCATTTTTCCATCACATTATACACTTCTCGTATCCAGGGGTTACGGCCACCCTGTAATCCAGCAGCGGTGGTCGTGCTTGCAAGCACGGCCACCACTAATAGATTACAGGGTGGTCTTAACCCTTGGAAATGAGCAGTGTATAATGCGATCGAAAAATTAAAAGGAGGCGCGCTCGTCAATTAAAAATAGCTGCATATAAACGACACATATAGTTAAACACATGGATAAAGTTACAACAGCCAGCAAGAATCTCCAGCTGTTATAACTTTCTTCAGTACACACAAGTGGGAAAAGGGAGGACTTTAAGAGATCCACAACCACAACTATATAACTTACATCCATGTTTGATATGCCACGTGTATTGTACCTTTAAAGATGACGTGGTGTGAGATGCCATCAAGGTCATGCCCTTATATGGGGCTGTACTACTGAGGGAACACCGGTAAAAGTACTGTAAAGAGGTACTGCACAAGGTGGGTGTAATGCACAGGGCCTATAAATCTATGTATTCTAGTAGGAGATGGCATAGGTGGCCTGAAATGCGTATCAAAATTCTGGGAGACATTAGCGATGTGCATAATGTCAGCTGAACATAACTGTATTAGTGCTATCTCACAGTATTCGGCGCAGGCGCAGTAAGGGAAGGACTCTCTGTGGCTGCTGGCTTCCTCACTGCGCCTGCGCTGAATACTGAACGGCACGAGATTGACACTGCAGACACGGCCGGTGGGAGGCGAGCAGCGCTGCCCTGTCAGTCAAGAGAAGAAGGGCATGAAAAGAGGTGGGCAAACTGAGTCTCTAGGAGAAGGTGCAACGCCCCCCTGCTCCTAGAGGCTAATTATCATATTATAAAAGTTTGTTTTTCTCAATAAAGGCTTTAGGCAGTGTGATGGCAGTAATATCGTTATGTTCAGCTGACATTAGCACATCGCTAATGTCAACCAGCTTAATACCCATTTTTCAGGTGACAGAAACCCTTTAATAACATTGCTTTGTAATTTATGTATTGTATTACATGCACTGTGCCTGGTTCACCAGCAGGTGGCAGTGTATCTGGCAGAGAGAGATCTTTAGACAGAATGGAACTTACCATTCCATTCTTCCTCTTTTTGGGCAGAAGTGAGCTAGTCCTGCTTCCTACCAAGAGAGGGGTTGCAGGAAGCTACGAGTTGGAACGAGACGAGTCAAATCATGGCGCAGTGAGGGGACTGGCCTCCCCTCCTGCAGCAGGAGTTTCCCAAGGGAAGCAGCTCCTAGAGCACCATGACACCTTTCAGTTTACAGACAGAGACTTACAAGGGGGTCAACAGCTAAAAGCACCCTTCTCAAAGGTACCGGAACTGCTAGAAAGTCCAGCTACCAGACTGAAGCCAGAGATTGAGATGGAGATGCCAGAAAAGACTTGTAGCTGAGACTTCCAGCCTGGCACTGAAGTGAAGTATTACATAGCTCAGGAGGCCGGAAAGATGTTAAATTAAATTAGCAAATTCCTGCCACGTCTTTTGATAACAATGTGTTCTGTATAAACATTGAAAAGTGCTCAAAACAAAAGAAAAATGTTTTCTCCCACCCTAATCCAAGTTCTGAGGTTTAAAAGAACCTCCATTTATGGGCTTGATGTGCTCCTCCGACATTCAGCTCATCTGTGTCTCTCCATAATTATATCTACCCAGTATTAACACCAGTCCTAATCATTTCATATCTATCCTATTTTTTTCCACCACTTTATTCATGGAATTAGTATTTTTCTTCCACAATTACTGACTGGCGGATGACATTCATCTTGCCCAACCAGATCATCACAATGTGTTCTGCATTTACTAGAATATATGAGATGAGTAATTTTATGTCCAAAGTTTGAAAAGTAATATTTACTCTGCACTGGCTGCTGCATTGTGGTCCCTGATGTTACAATGTGAGCAGCTGAATATGTATTTCAGTACAAAATATCCAACCAATCTCCAAACGTAATTATCACGCTATCATTTTGTTTATTTAGGCATACTTCCTTTAAATGCTACATAACCGTCCTCTGCCTTCAGTAATAATACTGTCATATTCACTGGAACTGATAAGAGAGCATTTTAGTATTTATTTTGTAGTCTGTTATTGGAAAACCCAGGTGCAGAAATCTCATAGGAGCAAATCGACTCTGACTGAACATGAGCTGAGTGTCAAGAGGGGCGAAGCATTTGTTTGGATAGCCCGGGTACGGCTCAGATGGAAGGAGTGAATTGAACTTGAAATAAATAACAAAATATCAAAGGACTCACATTAGACAGACGCTCTCCTTTGTTGTTCAGCTAAATGTATCATCCAGGAACTGACCCACGTTCACTAAAATATGGCTTCATTGTGCATCATACTGCTACACCACAGTCATCACTATTGTGAGAACCAATTGTTTGACCTCTGAAAGATGTGAATACCATGAATAAAGCTTGCAGATAACAGTCTAATGAAGATGTCGTGGCTCATTAAAACAATATAGATTTGCATGTCATACCATGCTTGGCCACTTGGAGTGCTGTTAAATTAAAATATATGTGTAACCAATTAAGAGTGCTTTCCTGCAGGAAGATTTCTGTACTGCATGAAGCCCCACCTAGTGGTAGAACGGTTTTGTTTGAATGGAGAACATCCTACATTTGTAATTTATTTGATGTCCTGCTATATTCTGCAGCACTTTACAGGCTATCCCCAGTGGGGCTCACAACCTAAGTTCCCTCTTTGGAGTGTGGGAGGAAACCCACGCAAACACAGGGAAAACATACTCCATGCTCCATCCTTGGTCGGAATCGAACCCATGATCCCTAAGTTCCCTCTTTGGAGTGTGGGAGGAAACCCACGCAAACACAGGGAAAAAATTCTCCATGCAGAAGCTGTCCTAGGTCGGATTCGAACCACTGAGCCACTGTGCTGCCCGTCATGCTAGCTGTGGAAAGGGAAGATACCAGCAGACATGCCAGAAAGAGCCAGAGTACTCACCCACTCCTGTAGTCCATGTTGCATGAGCACCCAAAGGGAGTTCCCTCAGAGCAGTGTACGTATGCTCTACCAACTTTTAAAGGTACACAACTTCAGACGGCACTCCAAAACTGCATTTTTGGAGTGCCGTCCAAAGTTGTGTATCTACAAATACATTGGTCCTGGGGTGAAGTAGGATCTGGAAGGCATGTGCACCCAACAAAAGCTGCATAAATTGATGAGTGCTGTGGCCACTGTTGATGTCCAATTTTCAAAGGGTCAGCAAGCACAAAGGCTAATCTGTCCCCGTCCAGTCTGATTTTTTCCCTGATATATTGCGTGCTTTCCCCTTTAGGAGGTTGCCAAAGCTCTAGGTTCCTAGGTTGTCTAGTCCTCAAAGGTGCACTATTTTATTGTTTCCGATCTTCTGTGCCTAACCTCTTCCTGTTTACAATATTGGCCCTGTGTTGCCTGTCCTGATCTATTACCTGATTTCTGTACTGCATGAACTCTGCCTGTTCAGACCTCAGCTTGGCCTTTTTGCCTGCACCCTTGGTGCCATGCACTGATGTCTCTTGACTCACCTACATCAGCAGCCTCTGAAAGGAGACTACTACTAGAGGTAGAGTCCTGGTGGCCTCTGCAGTGTAGTCATTGTACAGGGTTTAGAGAGTGAAAACCAGGGGTCTATCGGGACAATGCTAAGGAGTAGCTCCAAGCCAAATCCATTCAGTAGACACTGTGAGTCCACATCCACTGCATCGTAGCATTATAATACTTTGACATGTTAGACTACAAGTTTAGACACTGCCCCCAGTCTAAAGCATTCCATAGTGGAAGCTACTCTTGCTACTGGCTAAGCAGAGGACCCTGTCTATGATGTCAATTTTCCTTAGGAGTGTAGGTACTGTAAGCAGTCTTCATCATTTTCTTCTATGGAATATTATGGTCACCATAAATATGTACATAACTGTGGGTTTACAAGCACAAAAGCATTTTTTTTCCCCCATCTGTTTTATGGGGTTGGGAATGTACAGTGTGTTATTTTGTGTTACTTTGTAACACTTTAATTCATGTTTTTACTAACCAGTGATGGCCGACAAGTTTACATTTTAAGTTCAACTCGTCCCACAAAAAACAAGACTTCAAATTGCGTGATAATTTTTTCCCCTATTTTTTCCCCTATTTTTTCCCTTGTTCAATTGGTGGCCTATTATGAAGTTGGAAAAATATTAGTAATTTTAATTTGTGCAAATATTTTACCATTTTATAAACTATAACGGTGAATGATTTTTCCAATTTGCGCATTTTTATTTCTTTTTTACAATTTTATTTTGTTTGTTTTTGTCTTTTTTTCCTGCCATTTATTACAATTACTAGTTGTTTTAATCAGTTAAAAGGCATCTTAAAGGGACTCTGTCACCACTTTCTAACCCCCACTTTTAAAACTATAGTTCTGTCCATGGAGCCCCTGTGATTTCAATGGTGTTGTTATATGCGAAATCCGCAGGCTCGTTTTGATAAAAAAAACTTTTATCTAACCTGTCACTCATGAGGATAAGGTGCCCAGGGCGTTTCTCCCGGTCTGAACATGCCGCCGCCGCCGTTGGTGCCCAGCTCCTCCTCTGCCTTGAATTAGCGCCGCCTGAATGTGAAGAAATACGCCTCCGGCTCTCCCTCAGTCCCCCCTTCTTCTTTTCTAAGATCCCGCGCGTGCAGCAGTGTTCGCGTTATCGGGAGGTTGAGCGAAGTGCGCATGCGCATGCGCACTTCGCTCAATAAGGCTGAATCGAAAAGTCCGCACGGGCGCATCAGGCACATGCCTGTGCGCACGCGCGAAATTTTAGAAAAGGAGGGGGGACTGAGGGAGAGCCGGAGGCGTATTTCTTCACATTCAGGCGGCGCTGAAAGGATTAGAGGAGGAGCTGGGCACCAACGGCGGCGGCGGCGGCATGTTCAGACCGGGAGAAACGCCCTGGGCACCTTATCCTCATGAGTGACAGGTTAGATAAAAGTTTTTTTTTATCAAAACGAGCCTGCGGATTTCGCATATAACAACACCATTGAAATCACAGGGGCTCCATGGACAGAACTATAGTTTTAAAAGTGGGGGTTAGAAAGTTGTGACAGAGTCCCTTTAAAACAAAATGGCTTTCTAATCAGGATGCCATGAGAGCCGCACGAGACCTCGCCTCCCACTCAGGAGGAAAGTGGATGAATTTTATGAAGATGCTGAACAAACAAATCATTAAGTAGACTGTGGTGAAGCAAATGGAATCGGCAATGGAAATACAGGAAGCCAATAAAAGGAGGCTTTATAATAAACACAATCAGTAAAATACAAAATGAAAGGCACTATCTGGGTCAGCGAGATGTAAAGCTTTCCATTATTATTTCATGCAAAAGGGACTCAAAAGCCATAATGGATGGATTGGCCCATAAGTGCGTGAGTAGACGAATTCCCTTAGAACCCGACTTCCTAATCCTCTGCTGTGCTGAAGCATAGAGTATATCACCAGATGGAATATGTTGGCATATGTAAAAACTATTATAAGACAGTCCCCCCCCCCAAAAAAAACTGCTACCTGTCTTACCTCTTCATACATTTATATGTAATACAGTCAGTTATTTTGACTTTTAACATGTAAGTTGAAGGAGAAGAATTGCTGTTATTTATTATGCAAATTTCTGGGTGAGTTATAGATAGACCTGAGCCTAGAAGCGTGGCCTGCAAGAAGATATTCATGGGACCACGTACTTAGGGGAAACTTTATCAAAACTGGTGTAAAGGAAAACTGGCTAACTAGCCCATAGGAACCAATCAGATTCCATTCTTTCAGAGCTCCTTTGGAAAATAAAAGATGGATTATTTGATATGGGCATCTAAGCCAGTTGTCCTTTATACCAGTTTTGGTAACTCTTCCTCGCAGTGCCTCCACTTTAGGTATTACTTGAAATAGCATGTTGCTCACTTTGCCTGCTTCCAGGCAGCTCAAAGATTGGGACAAGAGGAGACTGAAACTAGATGTCCATGGGAGCCATGGCTGTTGACCAAGCCACGGCTCCCGTGGACATCTAGTTACAATATCCTCTGGTCCCAAACTTGATCTCGGTCTTCCCAGATCCAACCACAGCTCTCCTTCTCTCCTTGGCTACTGATGCCTGCCAATGAAATCAGGCTTGGCCACCTAAGGTCCATCAACAGCAAGTTGATAACTATTTCCCTCTCTGCCTCCTTTCCATGCCTCTTATTGCACAGATCCATTCTTCATTGAATCCATGTGTGTTATGTCAGACAAACCAGAACTTTTAAGCCATATGTTATGATCACCAAGGATTACCTAAGCTGTAACACTGGACATGACTAGATTGAGGTGCAGAGTGTAGGGAGTCTTCTGGTCCTCACCATTAAATAGGATTCCTTATACTCCATACTTCTATCTAGTCACTTCACTGAGATTAACAGTAGGGAAACAATCATCAAGTTGCCATTCATGGATCTAACATACCTTTGATTTCTCAGTTTAGTTCTTTAAGGACATGATGGTGTTCTGCGATGAATATTGACACTGAGTATCAGAAATTGCACTTTAATATCCACTACTTTATAATAAATGAATAATTAAATAAAATCATACATACCTCATCTGTTTGAGTGCGAAGAGCCGGCTTGATTGGAGATACAGCGCAAAATTTCACACAGCCCATGATGACGTCACCACTTTCATCACCATGCATGGGATTTTGCAATGGATCTTCAATTAAGATGGCGGCGGCCGGTTCTTCACACTCAAACAGATGAGGTAAGTATGATTTATTTTTTTATTTTTTACCACCATTTCAGGGAAATTGATTAGTTACCATGAAGCACAAGAAAATTCTAATCAGATTATCTCAAAAAAATTTCATGGACTTCGATTCACTCAACGCTAGTGATAACCCATAGCATAATGATATCTGACAACGGCAAATGGCCAGCTTGTTGATGGTTTGCAGCTAAAAAAAATTAAGTGAAAACCAACAGCAAAAATATATTGGGGGTACCTGACAAAGATGTTTTATTTTACATGTGATAATTATACATTAATATTAGCATTAGCAAAATAACATAAATAATAAATCGAATATATTTATCTGTCAAATTTGGTGCCGACCCATCACTGAGGTCACCAGGTGTTTCATGTTGTCATCACACATTGATGACATAGTGGGAGAGATTTATTAAACTAGTGTAAAGTAGAACTGGCCTAGTTGCCCATAGCAACCAATCAGATTCCGCATTTCAATTTCCAAAGGAGCTGTGAAAAATGAAAGGTGGAATCTGATTGGTTGCTATGGGCAACTAAGTCAGTTTTTCTATAGACCAGTCTTTATAAATCTTCCCCAGTGTCTTGAGCCACACGACCATGACAGTCATAGTGAGATCAGTGGTGTGGCCAGGGGTTATCTTGGGCTTATGGCACCAGACTACATGTCCACCTTGTGACCAGTGGCCCAGGAAGACATTTGTGACTGTTAATTTTGGTTCTTCTGCACATGTACCCCCTATGCCAGCCCCAGTACAGCAGTTGCAGTCTTGTGCTGAAGACCTTATTATACTATGTCTCTCCCTTTGTGGACACAGCATCAGCTTTCGTGATCTCAGATGACACCAAGTGGCCGAGATGTACATATGGCATCAATCACGCTGGCACCGTTGATGTCGCCCTATGGTTGGGGCTGCCAGTCTCTCTCCTGCGGGTTGGTTACAGGAGGGACGTTGTACAGCCAGCCTGACTCCTCTCTCATTACACATCAAGAGGTTTCCCCAAATTCTTTCTAATTTATCAATTTCATCGGAGCTTTCAAAAGCCACAAATGAGAATTTACTGGAGTCTCGTAAAGCGGTGACATTTCTGTGTCCATTGTTCCGCATCAATTAGACTGTAGAAATTCTGCGCCTGCCGCCAAAATCTGAAATGTCATTTAAGAAGGAGAAGACGGCGACCCCTCCACATTAACTGCTCGTGGGGGATTCATCTTCTCTTCCTGTAGATTTTATGTCTGAGGGAACTTTACTATAGAAACTTCTAGGTACAGAGGAGAACCAGGACCATAATAGTCCAGATCTATCTATCTAACTATCTATCTAACTATCTATCTATCTAACTATCTATCTATCTATCCCATATCTATCTATCTATCTATCTATCCAGTCAATCCAAAACCTGGCAGCACAACTCCAGTAAAGTTGAGATCAGTGCCAGCAGGTTTCACCAATAGAGTAGAAGAAATTCCACGGCACTCCTAAGGATGTAGTAAAAAACGGTGTCCTTTATTCACACATCTCACAGCAATGTTTTTGTCCCTTTTTCCGACCTTTCTCAAGTCTGAGAAAGGTCCCGGGAGGGGACAGAAACTTTGTGTGAGATGTGTGAATAAGGGACACTGTTTTTTACTACATCCTTAGGAGTGCCGTGGAATTTCTTCTACTCTATTGGTGAAACCTGCTGGCACCAGTGGTGGATCCAGAGCCTAGTCTTGGGAGGGGCACTTTCCCGGGCAATAGGAGATTATGGGGTCCCTGTGTCCCCACCCACCCTCAAGCCCCACCCACACAAAGCCCCACCCATATATCACGCCCA
This sequence comes from Bufo gargarizans, assembly GCF_014858855.1. Lineage (NCBI taxonomy): Eukaryota > Metazoa > Chordata > Amphibia > Anura > Bufonidae > Bufo > Bufo gargarizans. Next base: position 49,400,487 of record NC_058080.1, read on the forward strand.
TATCTCTTATATCCAGTGACGTCTCATTTGATGTAGATGTTCTCTTTCTTCATCTTCTCCATTTAGACCAGACCACTATGATGATTTCTTTCAGCTATCTCTCATCTCTGCAGAGTTTGACAGACAGACAGGCATCTTAGTTTCCTACGTTTGCTCCCACCTTCTCAACATCCCGTCATGCACCTCCAATACTGAGACGCTGTGCCTCCCAAAACTATACTGTAGAAACATATAAACCTCCTGAAAATACTAGTTACACACAGATAACACCCCCTTCAATAATTATTGGAACACAATGCTCTAAAATATAACTGCACCCAGCAAATAGTGTCCCTGACACTAATAATGTAACCATAATGTCCCCCAAAAATAACTGTGCTAAGCTGATACTGTGCCAGAGCGCCCCCACAGTAATATTGCTTCCCAAAATCCCAACAATAGTAATAATTCTGTGCCAGAGTGCACTTAGTAGTAATAGTGCTCCCACAGTGCCCCCAACAGTAATTGTGTCCCAGAAGTAATCATGCTCCCATAGTCCCCCAGTTGTAATAAAGCCCCCTTATAATGTGCGCCAGTACAAAAAAATGCTCCGTTGTGTGGCAGTAAAAAAAAAACCCTCCTCTTAGTGCCCCCAGTAGACTCAATGTCCCCAGAGTCCTCTCATGTGATCCAATGACCCATACTGTGTGCCACTACAAAAAAACACTTAGTGCCCCCATTCGAGCTAAGGTGCCCATAGTGCCCCAATAATTTTTGCCAGTATAAAATACTCCTATATAGTGCCCCCAGAAGATGCCCCCATAGTGCTTCTCCCTGTCCTATATAGTTCCTCCAGAAGATGCCCCCATAGTGCTCCTCCCATCCTATATAGTGCCCCCAGAAGATGCCCCCATAGTGCTCCTCCCCATCCCCATAGTGCCCTTCATAATGTGGCAGTATAAAATGCCCCTATAGACTGCCTCACATAGATGCCCCCATAATCCTTCCCCAAAATGGGTGCCAGTATCAAATGCACCTATATAATGCCCCCATAGTGCTCTTTTCCCCACGATGGAAGCGCTCATCTCTCCCTGCCGCTGCCACCACCTCCGGATTGGTCAGTCCGCCCCTGGCTTTCACTATATCCGCCAATGGCTGGCACTCTATCTATCTACCTACTACAAATCTATCTAGTAGGTAAAATGGATAGCAGCACCTTGATAATTGATGTGGAAATACCAAATCTTTAAGATATTCCCTAGAAAAAGTTCAGTGGTGTGTAGTGTAGGGCTCTGAGCAACAAGCAATGTAGGGTCCTGGTCCATGCTGGAATGAAGGCTCCTCCTCTAATGCTAGAATGAAGGCTCCTCCCATGCTGGAATGAAGGCTCCTCCTATGTTGGAATGAAGGACCCTCCCATGCTGAAATCAATAATCCATCTATGTTGAAATAAAAGATCCTCCTATGCTGTCAGGAAAAATCCTCCCATGCTAAACTCAAGGTTTCTCTCATCCTGAAATGAAGGTTCCTCAAATGCTGAAATGAAAAACCCTCCAATGCCAGTTAACATAGTCATGTATTCACTAATCCGACAACTAATTTAGCTTAACAGATTAGAAGGATTTTCAGATCAAGGGGTTTTCTGGGACTTAAAGGTACCAGGTTGGTGGTGGTCCAGCTCCAGGCATTTCCACTGATCAGCGAATAGAAGCAGCCGAGGTGCACCAGAACGAGTGCAGCTCCATCCACTGTGTAGTTAACCAGGAACAGGCTGAGAGTGCGGTGCCAGGACATGGATACCCACTGATCTCATGAACTATCCCAAGGATAATAATGAATTCTCACTATGTACATACATGAACGTGTTTGACTTTCGTTCCGCTCTGTTCTGTTACCCCAGTCCGGTAAATTAACATCTGCTAAAAATCTACATTCTTCATTTTTTTGTAGAACCATAAATTCATTAAGTCTATTGTTTTTGAAGATAAATATTAGTTTAGCAGACGCCATTAAATATATTTAGAAAAATGCTCTCAATTACAAAATAGGACTTAAAAAAATTAATTGCAGCCTCCTTTTAGGAAACCTTCCTAAAGGAGAAGTTTCAGCTTGTCGTTGCTTAGAGGTGCTCTAGCGGATTTACAATAGAGAATCACTTCTATCATGCCATGAAATTTTGGAAGGTTCTTTTTGAGGTTTTTTTTTTTACATTTTTTCAGTTTTCCTATCCTACATATCTGTAGGAGAGCTATAATTTTAATTTTTAAGCCATTTTGGGGTCCATATTCCATTATTCTTTTTATGTTTATGTTTTATGGTCACCATAAGTAACGTGCAGAATTGCTCTCCTCCGGAAGGAAGACAGTCATGGCCAGGTGCAGTGTCCATAGGTCCAAGTCACAGAATAGCCATGGTGGTCAGGGCTGCACTGGCCATAGACCTTAGAGGGGGATTTCCCAGTGGGCCGATGCCCAGAGGTATGGCTGACTCGCCTATTAGTGTTGGCCCTGTCTACTTGTGTTACCCTCATCTTCTGTCATTTTGGATGGACAGCTTTTTTTTTTTTTTCAAGGGCCTCTTTAAGTTGCCAGTCTGTCTCTGGTGGTGGTTCTCACATGGTGCAGATGCAATTCTTCCCTGATTCCGGGGTACATGACTGTATGGTAGCTAAATGTTGCAGACACCTGAGAGATCTGCCCCATTCGTCATGCAAACATGTGCTCATTATACTTTGTGGGGGGTACATATGGGGTCATTTTATTAGCAGTGTGATGGAGTGGAGCTCAGTGGTGTCACAAGGGCCCCTAGACATAACTTTTTAAATGCCTCATAAATGCCAAATCTGCCATGCTTGTAGGCCAGGTTCTCACCTCCTCCTCCTTCTCCTGCATCAGTTGCTATATGATTGGACTAACCCACTAGAACCATTGGATCCTCCAGTATGGGCAAGGCTCAGACATGATACTAGGACCCACAGCTCTAGCTGAAGGCAACCCCATTTGGCAGTAACTTTGGAGCAATCGCTTGTCACCGTTTCTTATAGGATGATTCACAAATAACCTATTCGATCAAAAATTATCCGTAACTAAAAGTGGATATGTACATATTTTGTATAGAATGAGAAGGTGGACCCTCACTATTGTTTATTCTGGTGAATGAAAGGTATCCAAATCTGACAATGCTCTTGGAAGACCAAGGAAGGTCTTCAAGAGGTAGGAGAAAGGCATAGCTTGGGCCTCCCCAACAAACCACAAGGCCTTTGGGAGCCACAGCCAAGATGGATCCCTCCAAATCTCCAATAGCAAGCGGTTGGTGGTCACTTATAAGCAACGCCCTTTAATGAAATCTAAGCTTTTCAGACGAGTTGATCTTTGAAATATATATAGAGCCTGAATTTTTTGAAAACTTTTTGAATCATTTGGATTTGTTTCCACTTTCAGGTCACCTTTTGATGCTACATCGGCCGAACAGAAGTCAAAAGGACACTATATTGGTCTCTGTTGGGTGGATGAGGCCGATGAACTCATTTGCTGTACGTGCCAGCTTTCTATTCGAGTAAATAGTGGCCTATGGATACGTTTGACTGCTTTCCAGGCTCATATGGCATAACGCATCGTGAAATCAGCCATAGCAAACAAAAATTGGCGCCTTTCCCTCCTGCGCACCTAATCTATAAAATCAAATTACAACTCTTGAAGTAAAAAATCTCAAGTTCCTTAGAATTTTCTTCTGTATCATTATATCTGCTTCTTCCATTGTTGGTTATGGCCAGCTGGTTATCTTCATCAGCGGTTGACTTAATTTAGTTCACATTCCCTCGGCTTTATGAAGGGAGATGAGACGTTAAACGTCTTTTCCAAAGACAAACTCAATTGACTCACATTTTTCAGAATTTTCGACCTTCCTTCAGAAGAGTCTTATAGGCAGTGACTGTATCTATCTGTATTGGGATCTTACGAGCCAAAACCACAACCGATAACTTGGAAATCTTATGAATTCATCCCCCACGAACATTCCTTCTGCCCAGTTTCTACTTCATGACAGATGTAGCAGGGCTGAGTTTGCTAAAGTAAGCGGAGGTACGTATCATAAGTGAATTTATATAGGACTGAAGGTAATCTTTCTTGATTATCTACAGAGTTAACCTTTGAATATATATATATAATGCGCATAAAAAAAAAAATAGGAAGCGTAACAGAAGCCGTGATACCAACTTTTTTATTTATTTTTTATTTTTTTGCTGTAATAAAGGACTTGGTAAGAAAAATTTAAAAAACGCTTTGCTTTGTTTTTTACTTATTTTTATTTTATTTATTGTTTTCAACTATTTTGAAGGGGGTATTATAGCACTTCTGTACTGTAATATATTGTCTGTCAGTGTTGCACTGCCAGGTAGCCTAGGCTTTTGTACATGTGTAGTGACCTAGAGGAAAGGTACTTTGTATTCTCGATGTTTGTGGACATTTGTCCATATTGCTGCTATGCAAAGCCATCAACTCACCACTTTAGTGCACCTTGAATGGTTAACTTACACTGCGATTTATGCCGTTGTTTTCACTTATACATTGCACTTTTATACTGTAGAATTGCATTTTATACAATATATCCTGTATTGGCACTGAATTGTGGAATAAATTAATGCTCAGCCAGTTCACGCTAAAAGACCTTGGAAATTTCCAGCCTGCGCACTGAGAAGCTAGTAATCAGGTTCAGGTGCACATGGTGGGTGGGGGCCTTGTGACAGAATCGAAGCAAGTGCAAGTGAGGTTGTCTTCTGCTGGACCTCAGGTACTTTGATGTACCTTATTATGTAGTAGACGTTAAGACGGGGGCGTTGCAAGAGTCTCAAAAGATTCAGGGTCCAAGCCCCAATGAATATGGCCCAGTTCTGAAAGTTGCCCCTTCCCCCACACACCTCATTTTGCTGTACTTGCTATACAGCAGCACATACCTGTCACATCCAGTGCCTCCCAGGTGACGTCTCCACTCATGTAGATCTTCTCTGTCATCTTCTCCATTTGGTCCGGACACTCTCATCTCTGCAGAGTGTGACGCACAGACATCTTAGCTTCCTCACATTTCTATCATCATCCCCCAACCTGGAGTGCCCACAGTGTTATCCTGCTGCTTGCTGTGCTCCCCAATGCCCCCAAATACTATCCTGAAGAAAAATTTGTGCCCCCAATAGTAATAGTGCTCCTCATGGTCCCACCAATAGTAATTCCCTTTTAGAATGCCCTCATTAGTAATACTGCCCCCTACAGTGCCTCCAACCATGATAATGCTCCCCAAGAGTGCCCCCATTAGTAGAAGAGCTCTCCACTATTAATAATACCCTCACAGAGACTCCCAGTAGAAATAAGGCCCCACTATTGTTCCCCCAGTGGTAATAAAGCTCTCTACAGACCCCCTCAGTGGTAATAAGACCCCTATAGTGCTCTTAGTAGAAAGTTCCTCCTATAGAGCACCCAGTAGTAATAAGATGCCTATAATGTCCCCTGTAGTTATATTCCTCCCTCCACCATACAGTCCCATGTAAATAACATCACACTATCTCTCCTGCCCCCTCCAAAATACAGTCCCATGTAAATAACATGACTCCCCTCCCTTCAGCCCCTACAACATACAGTCCCATGTAAGCAACATTACTTCCCCCCCTCTACCATAGAGTCCCATATAAATAACATATTATATGCTAAAATAATATCACACCATCTCTCCAGCCCCCTCAAATATACAGTCCCATGTAAATAACATCCCTCTCTATCTACAGCCCCCTCCAAAATACAGTCCAATGTAAATAATATCACCTCCTCCCTAGCCGCCTTCAACATTCAATCCCATGCAAACATCACCCCCTCAATATTCAGTCCCATGTAAATAACATCACTCCCTTCCTCAGACCCCTGTAGCATTCAGTCCCATGTAAATACCATCACTCCCTCCCACAGCCACAATCAACATACATTCCCATGTAAATAACATCACTGCCTCTCCCAGGCCCCTACGACATACAGTCCCATGTAAATAACATCACTCCCTCCCACTGCTACTTTCAAAGTTAAATAACCACAACTCCCAGCATTGCTCTGCCTCTCCCTTCACTTACCTCTCCTCATGTAGCAGACCTCCCCACAGCTTCTTCCCCCAAGGACTTCTCCTCTTCACTGCTGTCCTGCACTGGTCACATGATAGGTTTGCAGGTCCTTCTCAGCCACTGCCTGTTTTACTGCTCACATGACCTGTGATGTCACCACAGGTCCTTCAGCTCTTCCAGTGCATTAGATTCAATTGTATTGCCATCCCGAGGACTTACAGTTGTATCTAGCAGGCAAGCAGGACATTCGGGGCCTGGGACAAAACATCATGGGCCCAGGCCCTGAAAGTTTTAACCTACCAACGCCCCTACACAGTTGCGATATTGAAATTGTGCTCCAAAATGAGAAGACTTAGCAGAACTTTCTTCGGATCCACGCTCATCATCCTGGAAAAACGACTCGATAGCAATCACCAGACCGAGATCAATACGAAAGCCGACGTTACATCCTGAGGTCGGAGGTTGCACCGATAGTCCTGTAAACAAACTGAAGAGAGCACTTTCCACTTGGAACAGCCTCGTGACTGTGATATTCGATGTCTGCTCAGCGTCTTCCAAGCCATTACTGGCGCTCTGGAGAACTGGAAGTCGCTTTGTGATCTTATCATCTAATGACTGCATGTCAGAAACCACAAAACCACAAAACAGGGAAGAAAGGAGCAGGGTTACTGGAATCTGGGCCTGGAAGTAGACGTGCGAGGTCAGGCTCCAGATCAAGAACGCACTCATTTATTTCTTCTATGTCTTGCTTGTTTTAAGTTGACGTTTGTTGTTGCTTTTATTTCATTTCTGGTTCTAACTGGATTATTATTCACTGTTCTGATGGCTTCAAAGGGATGCTACACGTAAAATGGTGGAAAAAGTACAGAAAGAAGGGGATTGTTATAGTCAGACAGACACGAAGATGGGTGTAAGGACTCCCCGTAGCTGTCTGCTGCAACGTTCCACCCTTATGAATCTATTTGTTCATCGTAATGAGTTCTTCACCTGTGAAGGGCTGTCCCCGCTGATGATGATGCTCTTTCCCCTGCCGCTTGATGGACAGGGCCAGATATCTCACTCAGCCCTAACAATCTCGCGCCTGTACCGCAATGTTTTAAGTGGCCGATGCAAGAGCAGTGACAGTGCATGTACCGCTAAATATTCGTGGAGCAGCGCAGGAACAGTCGCCGCTCTGGAAGCAGATCCTCTCTGCATGAACCACTACTCGAAAGCAGCACTGCAGACGCGAGATTTCAGGGCCAGGCGAGATGTTCGGCCCTGTCAATCAAGCAGTGGGGGGGGGGGGGTGTTGCTGGGAGTCCTCGTCAGCACCAGGGACAGCTTACATTCAGATGAACGACCATCCATGTAAGGGCTCATGCCTGTGCTGTGGACCGCAGATAGGGGTCGACAATGCACGGGCACCGTCCATGTGCACGCCATTTTACAGATGTAGACCCATTACCTTGAATGGGTCTGTGATTGGCAAGATACAGTCCTCACCGCAAAAAAATAGGACATGTTCTATTTTTTTGCAGTGCGGACGGACCAAAATCCCACGGAAGTGCTTCGTAGTGCTTCCGTGCACTTCCGATCCATGCCCCCTCTTCGCACCGCTCAGTATCTTGAGAATTGAGGTCCACAATATGGTAACGGGGCACACACTCGTGTGCATGAGCCCTAATACTGAACTTTAGGCTAACATGGCAGAATACAATATGGCCCTAGAGGGATACACAGAACTGAATACAGGCTAAACAGCCTCTCCCACAATTAAAGGGGTTGTGTCACAAAGTATATTCTACATTTTTCAAACCAGTCCCTGGATCTGAACACTTTTGCAATTGCATGTCATAAAAGATTTTGTATAGCCGCTGAGCTATTTAGTAATATGTACAGTCGTGGCCAAAAGTTTTGAGAATTACATAAATATTGGAAATTGGAAAAGTTGCTGCTTAAGTTTTTATAATAGCAATTTGCATATACTCCAGAATGTTATGAAGAGTGATCAGATGAATTGCATAGTCCTTCTTTGCCATGAAAATTAACTTAATCCCAAAAAAAACTTTCCACTGCATTTCATTGCTGTCATTAAAGGACCTGCTGAGATCATTTCAGTAATCGTCTTGTTAACTCAGGTGAGAATGTTGACGAGCACAAGGCTGGAGATCATTATGTCAGGCTGATTGGGTTAAAATGGCAGACTTGACCTGTTAAAAGGAGGGTGATGCTTCAAATCGTTGTTCTTCCATTGTTAACCATGGTGACCAGCAAAGAAACGCGTGCAGCCATCATTGCGTTGCATAAAAATGGCTTCACAGGCAAGGATATTGTGGCTACTAAGATTGCACCTCAATCAACAATTTATAGGATCATCAAGAACTTCCAGGAAAGAGGTTCAATTCTTGTTAAGAAGGCTTCAGGGCGTCCAAGAAAGTCCAGCAAGCGCCAGGATTATCTCCTAAAGAGGATTCAGCTGCGAGATCAGAGTGCCACCAGTGCAGAGCTTGCTCAGGAATGGCAGCAGGCAGGTGTGAGAGCATCTGCACGCACAGTGAGGAGAAGACTTTTGGAAGATGGCCTGGTGTCAAGAAGGGCAGCAAAGAAGCCACTTCTCTCCAAAAAAAACCATCAGGGACAGATTGATCTTCTGCAGAAAATATAGTGAATGGACTGCTGAGGACTGGGGCAAAGTCATATTCTCCGATAAAGCCTCTTTCCGATTGTTTGGGGTATCAGGAAAAAGGCTTGTCTGGAGAAGAAAAGGTGAGCGCTACCATCAGTCCTGTGTCATGCCAACAGTAAGGTATCCTGAGACCATTCATGTGTGAAGTTGCTTCTCATCCAAGGGAGTGGGCTCACTCACAATTTTGCCCAAAAACACAGCCATGAATAAAGAATGGCACCAAAACACCCTCCAACAGCAACTTCTCCCAACAATCCAACAACAGTTTGGTGAAGAACAATGCATTTTCCAGCACGATGGAGCACCGTGCCATAAGGCAAAAGTGATAACTAAGTGGCTCGGGGACCAAAACGTTGACATTTTGGGTCCATGGCCTGGAAACTCCCCAGATCTTAATCTCATTGAGAACTTGTGGTCAATCCTCAAGAGGCGGGTGGACAAACAAAAACCCACTAATTCTGACAAACTCCAAGAAGTGATTATGAAAGAATGGGTTGCTATCAGTCAGGAATTGGCCCAGAAGTTGATTGAGAGCATGCCCAGTCGAATTGCAGAGGTCCTGAAAAAGAAGGGCCAACACTGCAAATACTGACTCTTTGCATAAATGTCATGTAATTGTCGATAAAAGCCTTTGATTCTTCGAAACGTATGAAGTGCGTGTAATTATATTTCACTACATCACAGAAACAACTGAAACAAAGATCTAAAAGCAGTTTAGCAGCAAACTTTGTGAAAACGAATATTTGTGTTATTCTCAAAACTTTTGGCCACGACTGTACTTGTATAGCTCCACCTGCTGTTTGTTATTTTCCTTATGTTTTGTCCGTCTTACTGAGGTGGTCGCACATGCTCAGTTTAAATCTTCTCTGGATCCATGTGAGGTACAGGTCTGGTTCTAGCTTTGTTAGCAATGTATTGTCTTGTACTACACGAAGTCTAATTTTTTTTACATCAATCATGGCATAACCCCTTTAAGAAGGAGAAAGGGGCAATGGTGTCTCTCCTTATACCAGTCCAGATACATTTACTGTATGTATATCCTCTTCTTCTTCTCATACCCGTAATGCTCTAGGTCCACACACAGAAACTCTTGTATATGGATAAGGGTTATCTTCATGTGACCACCCCTTTAAAATCCACAGAGGTGTCTCTGTCTCATCGTAAGGTATATAGCAATGGTTAAAGCTTTGCAGAACTGATTGTGACCATGCAAGAGCCATCACATCCTAGTAGTTGTACTTCATTGACTGTGACACTTCTGCCATCTGCTGGTGGTAAGTTAGAACTGCATTCAAAATTGCTCTGCGTGCGACACAAGTCAGACACTTAACGATGTGGCTCTAGACGCGTTTTATAGTGTTTTCTTTAATTCTCATACAACAATTAGCAATGGTTTGGCGAGGAGGACAATGTCTCTTGTAGCATAATAGTGACCTCAGACGATCGTATCCACATAATAAAAAGCGGAGCTGTAAATCCAGACCCAGCGTGCAGCGACAGCTCTCGGTAGGGAGTAAATGTTAAAAGCTGAAGATGAGAGAAATGTACTCGGCTGGGAAGCGTGGTATTTTTAGTGGGCAGACGCTGCCTTCCCATAAATGTCCTGTAATAAAGACAAAGCGAGATGATTCATCTCAGAGCTACACGATGCCATCAGCCGACTGAATTTAAAGAGGTTGGACAGGATTAGAAAAACGTGGCTGCTTTCTTCCAGTAACAGCGCCACACCATTTTACAGGTCGCATCTGGTATTGCAGCTCAGCTCCACTGAAGTGAATCCGGCCGAGCTGCAATACCGCACACAACCTGTGGATGGGTGTGGCACTGTTATTCTAATCCTGGGCCACTCAAAAAAGAGGGTCTAGGACCGGGATTAGCAAACCTAGGCACTCCAGCTGCTGTGAGACTACAACTCCCAGCATGCAAACTTACTTGGCTGTTCTTTTAACTCCCACAGAGGCCCCTGGCACAGATATCATACAGCCACTTGTGACCCAGGTTATAGGCCGGAGACACATGGATGCAAGGTGAGGAGGCTTTATACGTCCAGGTACTGTTATATTGTCATATAGCCTGTCAGTATATAGATATTATGGTGTGGTCCTTGTATAGTTGTATTATGTAGTGACTGCAGACCTCTCAATTTAATGCGCCGCGGCAATTTTTTTCATACTAGGCCATGCCTATAAGGCTAGTTGTAGACTAGCGTCAGAGATCCGGCGGGCCGTTAGAGGTTTGCAAGGCTCCTCCCGACCCATTCACTATAATGGGGACCGGTAGAGATCTGGCGGAAATATGCGGAGAATCGTCCAGAAGAGAACCGCTGCATGAACAGCCTGCCAGATCTCTGACGCTAGTCATACTATGCCTATACACACTCCGTCCCTTAATGTCCCCACATAGTAATTATTCCCCCTTTGTGCCACCACACAGCAGTAATGCCCACATGTGCCCCATTCATAGTAGCTTTGCCCACATGTGCCCCTTTTACAGGAAGTAAAAAAAAAAAAAAAGCAGTAAATACTCACCTAGTTCCTCCGATGATCACTGCTCAGCTGCTGGTGTTCCGTGAAATTATGGCACCTGTTAAAATCTGGTACCCTCGTCACTTCCGGTAGTGACGTAGGCGCACTGGAAGCTTCAAAAGGAGGTGTGATCTTAGAGCCCGGCACCTGATTGGCTGAAAAGAAGGCGTGTTGGCGTCTGCGCACAACCAACCTGGGTACCGTCAGTTTACATGCTGCGCCTGTGAACGCACACAGGGAGGGACGGAGGGAGGGTACCTATGATTTACGGGCTGAAAAGAAAGGCGTGTTGGCGCCTGCGCACAGCCAACTAGGGTACTGTAATTTTACATGCAGCGCCTGTGAACGCACACAGGGAGGGAGGAAGGGTACCTTTTGATTCACGGGCCACCGCGCATGCGCGAACCAGATTGCCTTGTGAAGCAGACTGGGTACTGAAATATTAAAGCTAACACGCCTTCTTTTCAGCCCGTAAATCATAGGTACCCTTCCTCCCTCCCTGTGCGTGCTCACAGGCGCAGCTTGTAAAATGACGGTACTCAGGTAGGTTGTGCGCAGGCGCCAACATGCCTTCTTTTCAGCCAATCAGGTGCCGGGCTCTAAGATCACACCTCTTTTTGAAGGTTCCGGTGCACCTACGTCCCTACCGGAAGTGACGAGGGTACCAGATTTTAACAGGTACCATAATTTCACGGAACACCGGCGCTCCCCAGCGGCAGGATACTGTTACACATCGTGCTTGCAGAGCTGTGAATGAGGAGGAGGAGTCTACAGGCGAATTCTAGCGCTCTCCATATACAGTCCAGCAGGACGATGTGTCGCTGAGCTGAATGGTGAAGTGGGGAGCGGACAGCTTCTTGCTTCACCATTACAATCAGCTGAGAGAAGGACATAACTCAGCCGTTCTGGAACAGCCACCAAAACCCAGGACTGTCCTGCCGGATCAGGGACGGTTGGGGAGGCATGCAGTAGTTATGCCCAGATGTGCCCCTTCGCAGTAGTTATGACCAGGTATGTGCCCTCTTCATAGGAAGTGAAAAAAACTAAAACCGGTAATGATCCTCACAGCTCAGCCTGCACTTCCCAGCTGTGTAGGAGTCCACAGGCTGATTCATGGGTCTGCACCGCTCCTCTGTCCCTACAGAAATGACTAGAGGGAGGATATTCCTTAGCTGTATGGGCCCCAAAAATTCAAGGTGGTGGCCCTGGGACTATTCTCCAGAAAAGCTACAATAAAAGGCCTGATGGGACGTGCGGGAGTACCAGGCACAGCCACCTTTACAGATCTCCAGCAGTGAATTATTGACTTGTGTCTGAAAGGAAAGGCAAAAGGACATCCTCTGTGTCTTGGGGGATATCTCCAATACCGTCAGTATGAAGGTATAACTTTTAGCCAATGTGTGGGCGACAAACGGATCAAGTAGATGGGATGTCCCCAGTGGGCAGGATCCCAGTCAAGCGTCTTTTTACGTGCACTGCTAATTTAAAACTTCACTTTTATTTTATTCTCATTAAATAAAATTCTCCCTTAAGGGTCCATTCACACGTCCGCAAAATAGGTCTGCATCCGTTCTGCAATTTTACAGAACAGGTGCCGACCCATTCATTTTCAAAAGGGCCGGAATGTGCTGTCCGCATCCGCACTTCCGTTCCCCCCCAAAAAATAGAACATGTCCTATTCTTGTCCGTAATTGCGGACAAGAAAAGGCACTTTCTATGAGAGTGCCGGCGATGTGAGGTCTGCAAAATGCGGAACGCACATTGCCGGTGTCCGTGTTTTGCGGATCTGCAAAACACATACGGACGTGTGAATGGACCCTATTACAATCCAAAATTTTACGGTGAGGCTATTTAAAATATTCAGTATCTGCCATGCTCAATTCCCTTAGAAGATTTATATATATATGGCGTTACCGTTATATTTCACAGCAACACTCTGCTACTTTGTATCAGCGGTCAGCCAGTGCGCACCTTGGCTGGCTACATGTTGTTACTAAATGACTTTGGTAATTTATAACACCATTTCTTCAAATAGGTTGACTGCTTTCTACTGCTTTAAAAACACATACAGACGCACACCCTGCATCCCGACATGTTTCGCCGGCAAACCCCGCGTCTTCAGGGGATCGTGCAGGTATGCATGTATGTATGATCCCCTGAAGAAGCCGATGTTATAAATTACCAAAGTCATTTAGTAACAACATAGAGCCAGCCAAGCTGCGCACTGGCTGACCGCTGATACAAAGTAGCAGAGTGTTGCTGTGAAATATAATAGCAATGCCATATATATATATATACACTCACCTAAAGAATTATTAGGAACACCTGTTCTATTTCTCATTAATGCGATTATCTAGTCAACCAATCACATGGCAGTTGCTCCGATGCATGTAGGGTTGTGGTCCTGGTCAAGACAATCTCCTGAACTCCAAACTGAATGTCAGAATAGGAAAGAAAGGTGGGCTACAACAGCAGAAGACCCCACCGGGTACCACTCATCTCCACTACTAATAGGAAAAAGAGGCTACAATTTGCACGAGCTCACCAAAATTTGACTGTTGAAGACTGGAAAAATGTTGCCTGGTCTGATGAGTCTCGATTTCTGTTGAGACATTCAAATGGTAGAGTCCGAATTTGACGTAATCAGAATGAGAACATGTATCCATCATGCCTTGTTACCACTGTGCAGGCTGGTGGTGGTGGTGTAATGGTGTGGGGGATGTTTTCTGGGCACACTTTAGGCCCCTTAGTGCCAATTGGCCATCGTTTAAATGCAACAGGCTACCTGAGCATTGTTTCTGACCATGTCCATCCCTTCATGACCACCATGTACCCATCCTCTGATGGCTACTTCCAGCAGGATAATGCACCATGTCACAAAGCTCAAATCATTTCAAATTGGTTTCTTGAACATGACAATGAGTTCACTGTACTAAAGTGGCCCCCACAGTCACCAGATCTCAACCCAATGGAGCATCTTTGGGATGTGGTGGAACGGGAGCTTCGTGCCCTGGATGTGCATCCCTCAAATCTCCATCAACTGCAAGATGCTATCCTATCAATATGGGCCAACATTTCTAAAGAATGCTATCAGCACCTTGTGGAATCAATGCCACGTAGAATTAAGGCAGTTCTGAAGGCAAAAGGGGGTCCAACACCGTATTAGTATGGTGTTCCTAATAATTCTTTAGGGGAGTGTAAATCTTCTGAGGGAATTGAGCAAGCACATTGCTACAGTTCTACTGAATATTGTAAATAGCCTTACAGCAAAATTTTGGGTTGTAATAGTTAAGGGAGCATAATGAGAATAAAATAAAAGTGACGTTTTAAATGAGCAGTGAATGTAAAAAGACGCTTTGTGGTCTCAAGACCAGTTGAAAATGAATACTATAGTTGTAAATGTCTAACATGCACTGAGAGGTCTTATGTCATTTACTAGTAATTGGAATCCCAGTCAACACCCGGGCCAGTGGACCAGAACTAGTAATGACCAAAAGATCCACAGGGCAGGGAAACATGGATAATACCTCTAGCTGGTCAGGCAACTAACTAGCACCTTGTGCAAGAGAATATAGAGTAATGGAGAGGACATTTCCAGACCAGAAAAGTGCAAAATACAAAATGATAATCAAGAGTTAGTGAAAAGACATCTGGCACCTGCCAACACCCAGAAAGAGTGTAATGTGATGTGGAGGCACAAGAAATGTCCCAGGAGTAAATAGAAGACATCAGGTGCGAAAACGTAGAGAACGTCAATATTACTTTAGGCCTCAGGATCTTCCCACAGGGAGGAATGATACGTAAAGTATCCCTGTTGCTTCAGATGATTTTCTGAATAAGCTGCCATGTGTTTGTACATGAGGAATAACACTACGTACGGTCATTATGTCTTGGGCGGGTGTCTCATCCTGTGACGCCACCTCCTGCAGTACACCACCCCTTCAATGACATAGCTGTGGCCCCTCTTTTGAGGATTCCCGGCCTAGAAATGCGCAGCTCACGGCACCCCTAGGACATTTTCATGCAGTTCTTACTCTCCCATGTGCCTGCACTCTTCATCTACTACAGTAGTCAGCTGTAGCAGGCCTTTCTGGTGCTCACCCCCAACAATGTGGGCTTGTGCCCAAAACTCCCCTAAGATGACTGCTCCAGTCTTCACAGACTACCTCCTTCTCCTGACATCAGCAGTGACATCCCCTGCTCTGCTTTTTCCATGTGTTGTGCAGCATCATCTAGTGACCTTGCTATAGTCCATATACATTATAATGAGCAGAGCAGACACCTACTACTCCTGCCAATGTGGACATCCACGCCGCTTGGATTCCCGACATGGGTGGCCCTTCTAAGATGGACGGTTTTCCCCACCACCTTACACTGGAATGAACACGGGTGCAAAATACTGATAAACATCTCTTCACATAAATGCATGGGGGCTGATTTTTTATCACAATTGTGCGGGCTGGGCTAGTTTATTGGTCAGGTCCTCCTAATAGCAGCATGTGTACTAGACATTACCATGCAGAATTTTAGATTAAAAAAAATAAATAAAAATTCAATAAAAAGAGAGAGATTTTAACTGTGTGGGAATTTACAAGGTTTCAACAGGTCATTCTCACATTGTGGGAAGATTATGAGAATGATAGATATTCTCAGTCAATCACATAAAACATTAATATTCCCAGTGCCTCAGTTATGTTTTCCTATACACGTATCGACGAGTATATACAACTACATCTAGAGTAACACAAACCACATCAAACGTCTCGCAATAACCGATGATCATACAGTAATGTCACTGGTAATTATGCTCTGTGTTGTTCCTGCAGGTTACAATGCGGCAAGACGTTCTCAGCAGAAACACAATGAATTCATTGATCGATCTCTTAAAGAAAGACCTGAGAGGTGCAGGTACGGTGACATCACATACGGGGGTGTATTTTAAGCTCTACAATTACATGGATGATTTTCAATGCTAATTATGTACAGTAATGGAGAAGCAAAGGCAAGCAAAGCAACATACTTTATTATAAAAATTTTAAAGGGCATCTGTCAGCAGTTTTGTAGTTATGAAACTGGCTGACCTGTTGCATGTGCGCTTGGCATCTGTGTTGGTCCTATGTTCATATGTGCCCGCATTTCAGAGAAAAATGAAGTCTTAATATATTCAAATGAGCCTCTAGGAGCAACTAGGGTGTTGCCATTACACCTAGAGGCTCTGCTCTCTCTGCAACTGTCACGCACTCTGCACTTTGTCTGACAGGATACCTCATCATACCTGGTTCTGACATCTCCTAAAATCATTGAAAGTGGAGTGAGCATGGCAGTTGAAGAGCTTCTAGGTGTAACGGCAACGCCCCCGTTGCTCCTAGAGGCTCATTTGCATATGATAAAACATCATTTTTCTCAGCAATGCGGGCACATGTGAACATGGGACCAATACAGATGTCTTCAGCTGCCAATCGCACATGTAACAGGTCAGCCAGTGTCATAGGTACAAATCTGCTGATAGATGCCCTTTAAAGAGGTTTTCTGGTTTAATGCCAATAAACCTAAAGGGGTTGTCTCATCTTGAATATTGGTGGCATATCACTAGGATGTGCCATCAATCTCAGATTGGCACAGGTCCCACCTCTGGGACCTTCACCTATCTCTAGAAGGAGACTCCCAAAGAGAGTGAGAGCACACCGTCCATTCATTTCCACAGGAATGCCGAAAAATAGCCGACTCCGCATTTCCATAGAAGAGAATGGAGCAGTGGACATGCTTGTGTGGTGCCCTCTCCATTTTCAGCGCTTCCATATAAATAAATGAAGGGGCGGACACACATGTGCTCTCCCAAACAGTGGGTGCTCCTTTCTAGAGATAGGTGCGGGTCCCAGAAGGTCTCGACAATCTTCTGTGAGTTAAAAAAATCTGGACCCCAGACTGATGCATGGTGGCAAAGTAGAAGAGAGCTGATCATCGGCTTCCTCTCTCTTCCCACCAGCTCCTCCTTTCCTGCGCCACCATCACCTCCTCTGCATCGATAAAAGTGCCTACCGTATTAGTCGACACAAGCAGAACTGGCATGGTCTGGCTACTAAATAATGGAAGAGATGCCAACCCCCCTTAAATGAAGATTGATGATGTGTCAAGAGCATCAGCCACATTTGGGGGTGATTCAAGAGGCCCAAAATAAGTACCATGACCAGGGTGCCATGTTAGATTGTGTGGCTGTGAACTGCGTGTTATGCACTCACATTCTTGCTGGGGGTGAGCACCAGCCAAGGCCTGCTGCAGCAGGTGAACCAGAATACAGCTGTGAGAACTTCATGTCAGTTATTATGCCAGAAGACACCAAAGAAGAAGGGCTGAAGATCAGGCCTGGTAGTTTAGACCACACACCTAAGCAAGGCATTGGCTAGGTAGTAACTGGAAGAGGGACACATGTCAGTGACAACACACTGTGACAAAACAGCCAACATGCTTGACATGCCATTTAGGCATTTGTAACTGCCACCTTCAAACTGAGTAGAATAAATGGACTGTAGGCCCTTAGTGCCTCCTTAGTGTTCCTTACATAGGAAAAGTGGTCACCATTCACTTGTGTAGACTACAGACCATTTTAAAATGGTTGTGCCATGCGTTTATATTTTGTGTATATGGGGCTGAATGGGATTAAAAGGAAAAAAAGAAGCATTAGACAAGGAAGGGGCATGGCATGGCTGAGTAGGGAAGCAGGCGTGCTCACGGAGAACTCCCATACATAGCCATTGACATATGCCTTTTATCCACGAGCCCAGTTCCTATCCACCATCTCTCCCTTCTTAACTCCTCTTCACCTTCCCAGAACCTTTTTGACACCTTCTCTGGAGGCCTGGACCTGGTTTTTGCAGACTTGAGGCCTGCGCCTGGCCACCATCTTATTTGCTATGCATTGGACCTGGACACTCGGCTCTTCCGTGACTGCACCTAGCTTCCCGATCTGAGGATTTCTGGTGGCATAGCGTATCTTATGTGTCCTGGGGAGCACTGAAGGTATGTGGTGGACTCTCTGGTGCAGGGCCCGGATGAGACATCAAGTGGTGCATTATGGCCTAATAGATTTCAGTGAATATCGCTATAATTTTTTTTTTTATTACATGCAATTACAAAAGTATTCATATCCATTTGTCTATACTCCGTCTTCTGGGAGGCCCTGTTTCACTTGTTTCTGACCAGTTATCTTCAGGTATAGGGGTTACCACTGTACCTCATTTAGGCTAACCTGATACTCCCTAATGATCAAAGGAAGATTGCAACTTGCCCAACTGATGAAAATTATAAAGGACCCTGAGTCCCTGACTGCTTTTTACATTATAAGATATTATAAGACACCATAAGTGAATTTTTCGTCTTGTTGATGTTCCATTTCCTCACCCTACTATAGTCTCTAAATAACTCACTTTTAGTGATCCCTGGGGTATCCTCCTCAATCAAAACAAGCTTAGAAGAGCATTTGCAGTTTCCTCCCCTATCTCCCTCCAGGAAGCCCATTAAACGGTACCCTGAGGGCTATTAATACAGACAGCTGCTCATCATAAATGAGAACGGGCACTTAAAACGGTGAGAGCTCGAGCTAAAAGTCTCTCAAATGAAAGCAATAGCAAAATGACCAAGACCTCCTTGATCCAGCAGTCAATTATCTCGCATCTCGCTTATCAATATTGATATGAAGCTCCTCACCAAGATTTTAGCTACCTGCCTTATCATTCTTGATCGGTAAAGACCAAGTAGGCATTGTCCCACAGTGACAGGCTCCAGGTAACATTAGACTCATTACCCATCTTATCAATACTTGTAATGTTGGGGGCATCCCAGCCATGTTGCTCTCCCTAGATATTCATAAGGCCTTCAATACTTCTGTCACCAGGTTTCACCCCTGTCAGCTAAACATATGCTGATGTTCAGGACCTCATCAGGATTCCTAATGTGGGCTTCTAAATGTGATCCGTATTCTTATTTTGCTAATAAACAGGTTTTACTAACCTGTCACTCAAAGAAATAAGGTGCCCAAGGGGATGTCAAGGGATGCAAGGTGCCGTCCGCACCCGCCGCCGTTCGTGCCCAGCGCCGCCTTTCCAGACTTCTGCACCGCCTCCTAATCCTCTGTGCCGCCTCTCGCTCTCCTTCCCTCCTCCTGCTGTAAGATCTCGCGCGTGCGCACAGGGCTCTGCCTGATGCGCCCGTGCGGACTTCTCGATTTGGCTTCTTAAAGCGAAGTGCACATGCGCCGGCACTTCGCTCAACCCAGGTATGACCTGCACTCTGGCGCCAGCCTCTCAGATCTCTGTGCGGACGCGCGAGATCTTACAGCAGGAGGAGAGGGGAGGGAGGGAGAGCGAGAGGCGGCACAGAGGATTAGGAGGCGGTGCAGAAGTCTGGAAAGGCGGCGCTGGGCACGAACGGCGGCGGGTGCGGACGGCACCTTGCATCCCTTGACATCCCCTTGGGCACCTTATTTCTTTGAGTGACAGGTTAGTAAAACCTGTTTATTAGCAAAATAAGAATACGGATCACATTTAGAAGCCCACATTAGGAATCCTGATGAGGTCCTGAACATCAGCATATGTTTAGCTGACAGGGGTGAAACCTGGTGACAGAATCCCTTTAAAGGGGTATTCTCATCTCGCTTATTCATCCTTCCCTGCAGTCACTCTGCTGTTCACTTCCTGGTTTTCTGCAGATAAGGCTGGGCGGGCTTAGGCAGCTAGAGTGAAGGCTGGCCACGCCTCTTTATGACATCACACTGAGTGCTGAGTCCTGCGTGCTAGTTCATGTGAAGAGTATGACTCATCAGTCTGGCAGCCTGCAGTGTCTGTGAGGCCCCTCCCCCTGCTGGGGAATCCTCAGAGAGCTGTGATAAGTGAGCTCAGTGCACAGTAACACATGGCTGTTCTGCAGTTTTACACACAAAATCTCTGTCTGATCTCTTACAAACCCATTTTGTTTATCAAAAACTATAATTCCATATTATACATTAGCTCAAAAGCTTGTCAGCTAGTAAACGTATAATCTGTGCTTTTGTCTCCCATAAAACACGAAAAACCTATATATAGCCCTAACAAGATTGCGGGCTTACCCCTAATTAGAATATATATAACCGATTGAAGGAGTAAGGTAAGTAAATATAATTTAATTTAGAAAAAAAATACATACTACAATAGTACAAAAATACTCAATTTTATTAAGAAAATCACAAAAGACACATGATCAGCACTGGTCACAAATAAGACAATACATACAGGTTACAATACATGTTAAAAACCAAGTGAACCGATGGTAGGCTGCCAATGCAGATATCTAAAGTAAAGTGCAAGTGCATGGTTATACCCAAAAGGTCATAAGTAGTGGACATGTAGTATCCAAAAGCTGTAGCTATTAGACACCACAAATATCCACATGTATATATGTGTCAAGATTAGCCACAAGCCGGTGTAAATATATACACCAAAAGTTATCAAGATTAGGGCAATACCAAAAATCACAATTGTATTTGACACATAATGGAAACTATTGTATATACTGACCAATTGATTCAATTGTATCGTGCAGCAATACCACCGGTCCACTCCCCAACGCACGTTTCGCGTACAGCTTTTTCAAGGGGTATTGGTTGGCAAAGAGGAGGGTCATCCATAAATAGGTCAGGTGGATACATTTGATTGGTTGTTGGACTAGTGTTTAATTGCATTTGGGGCTCACCTGGGTATTATCACATGGCGGACTTTACTGGAACCTGGCCCCTCAGCCGCATGCCACCACATCCGGTGACGCCGCGCCGGTCCAGAGGAAGGCAGTCACGCACATCCTGTGCGACACGCGTCACTCTGGAGCGGCCGGCGGCACACGAATGCGGCGCATGCGCAGATCACCAAACATCCCTATTCCGCCATATTAGATAAGGGCACATGACATACCATACAGATATATCAGAAAATCAGATTGTTTTACATGAAATAATGACATCTTATCATATATACACCATAATAGGCACAGTTGTTACTATAACAGGCACAGTTGTTATCCTGAGGCATGAACACATATATACTGACAATCCACATCCAATATTTGTCAGTCTATCAATGTGTATATACACGTGCACAGAACCTCATCTCAATTCAACTTCAATGTATATGCATATATATATATATATGTTTGTCAGGCGACAATACCCGAAGTGCACTTGCACTAAACAGATATTGTACATCTGACCACAATAGTCATACACATCGAGTAACATTTAGTTCGATATGTTATACTATGGTGGTGACGCATGCGCAGGAGAGAGCAAGGACCAGGCCTATGCCAAATGCTGTGAAAAGCAAGTGATGAGAAATTATTATATATGAAGACAAAAAATTACAAGCTAATTGTCATAATAATTAGTTTTACAATATACTAAGGCCATAATTTGACCAAAACAATGTTGTCACTCGGACTGAAGTGGGGGGCCTTAAACTACAAATTAGGAGGATATTAGGCGTTATTATTCCTATCGACCTCTTTTTCTGACATACATAATTAGCCATGATAGGAGTAAGTAGTAATAAGGTCTCCCAAATCAGAAGCCTCATAGTGCAAAGTGAAGTGCTGAAAAAGAGAATTGTTAAATGTATAAGACAAGAAACAAAATAAAGTGAATGAATACCAATATAAGTTACGTCAATTCTACATGTTAATAGTAACTAAAGTGTCACCATTACATATAATTGGCTATATGCCGTGAATCAAAATTATATATAAGTATCCCAAATTGTTCAAACATAAGGAAAGAACAAATGAGGATATGCCCTGCCAAGCCGTGAGTATTTCGCATACACCCCTATCCAAGCACCAATCATCTGTACACCGATATAGCCGATGTTCAGACTGATCACATCCCCAGTCACACTAAAGGTATCATGCGGCCAATTCTCACACCCCGAGCCTCTATATGCATAGAAAAATCACCCATCCTATCCAGCACCCATTGATGAGTGCCCTACAATCATCGCCATACACATAAACAAAAAGAAACCTGGACAGATCACGGAGATTCAAGGAGGAGGCATCACAAGAAAGATGCAAAAGGCACCTTGTCATTCAACCCATATGGCGCCTGGGTTTGCAGTTTAATTATCCATTTACTTTCCACTTGTTCAAGTCGTCTGAAGAGATCGCCTCCTCGAGATCCTAGATTTACCCTATCGATGCCACGAACCCTCAGGTCCTGCCATCGATTATTGTGTTTCAACCGAAAGTGTCGTGCAACTGGTTTGAGTTTCAATATTCGTTCCCTATCATCAGCTGGCACCTTTGACGCCATCCGAATATCACTCTGATGTTCCTGAAGGCGTATACGCAATTCACGTGTCGTCATGCCTATGTAGATTAACCCACATGGACATGTTGGGTAATAGATGACGCCACAGGTGCTACAGTTGATAAAGTGCACAATTTTGTATACATCTTTACCAGATGAATCACTAAATGACACACTTTTTACCATAGCCTTACAGATGCTACAATGTCCGCACGGTGTCGAGCCCCACTTTGGTCCCCTAGACTGAAACAGGAATTCCTGGTTGTTAGGTGGGACATAATGGCTGGATACCAGAATGTCACTAAGATTCCTGCTGCGTCTAGAGACCAGAGTGGGGGCCGAGGTGAGAACCGAATTCAAAGCATGATCGGTCTGCAGTACAGGCCAATATTTTACAAACGTTTTTCTGATGTTATTCCATTGTGGACTGTAATCCGTGATCATACAGACTGGTCGAGCCTCATCCACCGCTGCATTATGGACTTTTTTAGGCTTTGTTGTGAGGAGGGTCTGTCGTGATGTATTGACAGCTCGCTGGTACCCCCGTTCAATAACCACAGGGTGGTATCCTCTTTGTACAAAACGTTGTCGAAGCTGAGTTGATTCCTTTTCAAAGTCCTCTGTTGTAGTGCATAATCTTTTGGCTCTTAGAAACTGACCAATCGGTATAGATCGTTTTTGATGTTGTGGATGAAAGGACGATGCGTGTAACAAAGCGTTTACAGCAGTATCCTTGCGATGAATTGCCGTCGATAGAGTGCCATCCGTGGTCGTCTTGATGTTGATATCCAAAAATGTCATTTGACTTTGGGAGATGGTTTGGGTCAGTCTTATATTCCAATCATTCGCGTTAAGTTGTACCAAAAATAAATCAAGTGCCGTCCTGGATCCCTGCCAAACAAACAAAATATCATCTATAAAGCGGATCCAGGATATAACCTGTCCATCCGCCCCATCCATGATCTGTTGTACGTATTCACATTCCCAAAGACCCAAAAATAGGTTGGCGTATGAGGGCGCACAAGTCGCCCCCATCGCCACACCTCGTAATTGGAGATAGTGTCGGTCTTTGAAAAGGAAATGATTATGTGTGAGTACAAAATCCAACAGAACTAGTATGAACTCCACCAGTTCCGGCGATAGATTCCTTGTCCGCAAAAAGAAACTGGAGGCCTTCAAGCCAAGTTCATGCTGGATACAGGTATACAGCGATTCTACATCGCATGTCACGAGGTACATATCATCTTCCATATGGACATTCTCCAACCGCTTCAACACATCGGTGGAGTCACGTACATAAGATGGAAGACATTGGACACATGGCTTGAGGTAGAAATCCAAAAAACGACAAATGGGTTCGCTAAGCCCACCACACCCCGACACTATCGGTCTACCCGGAGGTCTCGTTGAAGATTTATGCACCTTCGGTAGTAGATACAGTGTGGGGGTTATTGGATGCTTCACCACCAAGCCATTGTATACAGTCCTGTTAATGATTGATGACTCCACCGCTGTCAGCAGAACGGCCTGTATCTGCATTTGATAGTCATTGGTAGGATTAGAGGTCAATCTGCGGTAGCAGGCGGTGTCACGTAATTGACGATGGGCCTCCGCCTCATACATCTCGATAGGCCAGACTACCACATTTCCACCCTTGTCCGCCGGCTTAAATACCACCTTCTTCATTGCTTTTAATTGTTTTAAAGCCACTCTCTGAGATTGATTCAAGTTGTCATATGAACGTTTCGTGGGAAGGATAAATAGGTCCTTCACCACCATTTTTACAAACGTTTCAATTGCCGGGCTCAGAGACAAGGGTGGAAATGTGACAGACCGGCCACGAGTGAAGGGCGGAAATTTCGACTCACCTCCTTCCTGCTCCATCAGTAGTTCCTCTAGTGTTCGAAGCGCCTCCAATTCCTCCGGGGCTGTAAAGATATCATTTGAACACGTTTTAGAAAAGTGTTTTCTGTAGACCAGCTTCCTTGCAAACAGGAACGTATCCTTGATTGCAGTGAAGTTGTCATATACAGACACAGGACTAAAGGATAGTCCAAAAGACAGCAGTTCCAGTTGGGGATCAGAAAAGGTTATATCCGAAAGGTTAATTACCTTTAGTTCCCCATTTTTGGAGTCATCCAGATTGTTGTATTTTCGTTTGATTGGAGTTTTTGATGTCATCATCGTCTGTCCCACTACTGTTGAACCCTCAACACGTTGTGAGTGATTGCTCCGTATAGATGTCACCGAGCTTGAGGCAGAGCGATCGGTATTGCGTTTATAATGCCACCGAAATATTCTTTCATTTTGGTAGTCTGCAATATCACGCTGAAATTTCTTTGCCTTTTGTTCTTGAATTTCTTTTTCCCATCGGGCTTGATCGTTGTTTAGATCTTGTTCAAATCGTGCCATCATTTCCGGGCTACCTATCAGTCGCAACTTATCCTGTAGTGGTGCAATTGACTTCTCTATATCCTCCAATTGTTTCTTTTCATATCCAATTAGTAGCTCAATGAATGTACGTGAGCATAGTTTGCAGGCATCTTCCCATCTCTGTTTTAAGATGTCATCTCCCAATGGGAATGAAGGGCATACCTGAACTCGAAGGCCCCTAGGTGCCAGATCTCTGGTCAGGTACTGTTCAAGCGCAGCTTTGTTCCACCATGTTTTGGTTCTACTGCGGTATAAATTCTTGAGAAGTTTCTGTGTCTCAGATACATCGGGTTGTATGGAATTAGGGTTGGGAATGCTCTCCTCCTTGAAAATCCTTGTGACCTGTGCCAGCCATTCCGTCTCTTTAGAACGTAAATCCATTACGTAGGGCAAATCTGTAACACAGATAAATATGAAAAACCTATATATAGCCCTAACAAGATTGCGGGCTTACCCCTAATTAGAATATATATAACCGATTGAAGGAGTAAGGTAAGTAAATATAATTTAATTTAGAAAAAAAATACATACTACAATAGTACAAAAATACTCAATTTTATTAAGAAAATCACAAAAGACACATGATCAGCACTGGTCACAAATAAGACAATACATACAGGTTACAATACATGTTAAAAACCAAGTGAACCGATGGTGGGCTGCCAATACAGATATCTAAGGTAAAGTGCAAGTGCATAATTATACCCAAATGGTCATAAGTAGTGGACATGTAGTATCCAAAAGCTGTAGCTATTAGATACCACAAATATCCACATGTATATATGTGTCAAAATTAGCCACAAGCCGGTGTAAATATATACACCAAAAGTTATCAAGATTAGGGCAATACCAAAAATCACAATTGTATTTGACACATAATGGAAACTATTGTATATACTGACCAATTGATTCAATTGTATCGTGCAGCAATACCACCGGTCCACTCCCCAACGCACGTTTCGCGTACAGCTTTTTCAAGGGGTATTGGTTGGCAAAGAGGAGGGTCATCCATAAATAGGTCAGGTGGATACATTTGATTGGTTGTTGGACTAGTGTTTAATTGCATTTGGGGCTCACCTGGGTATTATCACATGGCGGACTTTACTGGAACCTGGCCCCTCAGCCGCATGCCACCACATCCGGTGACGCCGCGCCGGTCCAGAGGAAGGCAGTCACGCACATCCTGTGCGACACGCGTCACTCTGGAGCGGCCGGCGGCACACGAATGCGGCGCATGCGCAGATCACCAAACATCCCTATTCCGCCATATTAGATAAGGGCACATGACATACCATACAGATATATCAGAAAATCAGATTGTTTTACATGAAATAATGACATCTTATCATATATACACCATAATAGGCACAGTTGTTACTATAACAGGCACAGTTGTTATCCTGAGGCATGAACACATATATACTGACAATCCACATCCAATATTTGTCAGTCTATCAATGTGTATATACACGTGCACAGAACCTCATCTCAATTCAACTTCAATGTATATGCATATATATATATATGTTTGTCAGGCGACAATACCCGAAGTGCACTTGCACTAAACAGATATTGTACATCTGACCACAATAGTCATACACATCGAGTAACATTTAGTTCGATATGTTATACTATGGTGGTGACGCATGCGCAGGAGAGAGCAAGGACCAGGCCTATGCCAAATGCTGTGAAAAGCAAGTGATGAGAAATTATTATATATGAAGACAAAAAATTACAAGCTAATTGTCATAATAATTAGTTTTACAATATACTAAGGCCATAATTTGACCAAAACAATGTTGTCACTCGGACTGAAGTGGGGGGCCTTAAACTACAAATTAGGAGGATATTAGGCGTTATTATTCCTATCGACCTCTTTTTCTGACATACATAATTAGCCATGATAGGAGTAAGTAGTAATAAGGTCTCCCAAATCAGAAGCCTCATAGTGCAAAGTGAAGTGCTGAAAAAGAGAATTGTTAAATGTATAAGACAAGAAACAAAATAAAGTGAATGAATACCAATATAAGTTACGTCAATTCTACATGTTAATAGTAACTAAAGTGTCACCATTACATATAATTGGCTATATGCCGTGAATCAAAATTATATATAAGTATCCCAAATTGTTCAAACATAAGGAAAGAACAAATGAGGATATGCCCTGCCAAGCCGTGAGTATTTCGCATACACCCCTATCCAAGCACCAATCATCTGTACACCGATATAGCCGATGTTCAGACTGATCACATCCCCAGTCACACTAAAGGTATCATGCGGCCAATTCTCACACCCCGAGCCTCTATATGCATAGAAAAATTTGCATCTTTCTTGTGATGCCTCCTCCTTGAATCTCCGTGATCTGTCCAGGTTTCTTTTTGTTTATGTGTATGGCGATGATTGTAGGGCACTCATCAATGGGTGCTGGATAGGATGGGTGATTTTTCTATGCATATAGAGGCTCGGGGTGTGAGAATTGGCCGCATGATACCTTTAGTGTGACTGGGGATGTGATCAGTCTGAACATCGGCTATATCGGTGTACAGATGATTGGTGCTTGGATAGGGGTGTATGCGAAATACTCACGGCTTGGCAGGGCATATCCTCATTTGTTCTTTCCTTATGTTTGAACAATTTGGGATACTTATATATAATTTTGATTCACGGCATATAGCCAATTATATGTAATGGTGACACTTTAGTTACTATTAACATGTAGAATTGACGTAACTTATATTGGTATTCATTCACTTTATTTTGTTTCTTGTCTTATACATTTAACAATTCTCTTTTTCAGCACTTCACTTTGCACTATGAGGCTTCTGATTTGGGAGACCTTATTACTACTTACTCCTATCATGGCTAATTATGTATGTCAGAAAAAGAGGTCGATAGGAATAATAACGCCTAATATCCTCCTAATTTGTAGTTTAAGGCCCCCCACTTCAGTCCGAGTGACAACATTGTTTTGGTCAAATTATGGCCTTAGTATATTGTAAAACTAATTATTATGACAATTAGCTTGTAATTTTTTGTCTTCATATATAATAATTTCTCATCACTTGCTTTTCACAGCATTTGGCATAGGCCTGGTCCTTGCTCTCTCCTGCGCATGCGTCACCACCATAGTATAACATATCGAACTAAATGTTACTCGATGTGTATGACTATTGTGGTCAGATGTACAATATCTGTTTAGTGCAAGTGCACTTCGGGTATTGTCGCCTGACAAACATATATATATATATATGCATATACATTGAAGTTGAATTGAGATGAGGTTCTGTGCACGTGTATATACACATTGATAGACTGACAAATATTGGATGTGGATTGTCAGTATATATGTGTTCATGCCTCAGGATAACAACTGTGCCTGTTATAGTAACAACTGTGCCTATTATGGTGTATATATGATAAGATGTCATTATTTCATGTAAAACAATCTGATTTTCTGATATATCTGTATGGTATGTCATGTGCCCTTATCTAATATGGCGGAATAGGGATGTTTGGTGATCTGCGCATGCGCCGCATTCGTGTGCCGCCGGCCGCTCCAGAGTGACGCGTGTCGCACAGGATGTGCGTGACTGCCTTCCTCTGGACCGGCGCGGCGTCACCGGATGTGGTGGCATGCGGCTGAGGGGCCAGGTTCCAGTAAAGTCCGCCATGTGATAATACCCAGGTGAGCCCCAAATGCAATTAAACACTAGTCCAACAACCAATCAAATGTATCCACCTGACCTATTTATGGATGACCCTCCTCTTTGCCAACCAATACCCCTTGAAAAAGCTGTACGCGAAACGTGCGTTGGGGAGTGGACCGGTGGTATTGCTGCACGATACAATTGAATCAATTGGTCAGTATATACAATAGTTTCCATTATGTGTCAAATACAATTGTGATTTTTGGTATTGCCCTAATCTTGATAACTTTTGGTGTATATATTTACACCGGCTTGTGGCTAATTTTGACACATATATACATGTGGATATTTGTGGTGTCTAATAGCTACAGCTTTTGGATACTACATGTCCACTACTTATGACCTTTTGGGTATAACCATGCACTTGCACTTTACTTTAGATATCTGCATTGGCAGCCTACCATCGGTTCACTTGGTTTTTAACATGTATTGTAACCTGTATGTATTGTCTTATTTGTGACCAGTGCTGATCATGTGTCTTTTGTGATTTTCTTAATAAAATTGAGTATTTTTGTACTATTGTAGTATGTATTTTTTTTCTAAATTAAATTATATTTACTTACCTTACTCCTTCAATCGGTTATATATATATCCCATAAAACACGACCAACCCCCACCCCCCAGCACTGATGCAGATTTGTTTCCATTACAGCTGTACTCCAGTTGTGTATAAACCTTACACTATGTATCTTTATAGATGCATATACAGCTCAGCTACATGTGTCTTCTCCAGTCCCCTAACATCACTTTAGCTGAATGGCTTCCTATACAGCCCTGCTACATCTTTATTCTACTCCCCCACTAGTACTGTGTCTGAAAAGCTTCATATACAGCTCTGCTACATCTGTCTGTTTATCTCTTCAACCAGCACTGTGGCTGAACAGTCTCATATACAGCCCTGCTACATCTGTTTCTCTCTTCAATCAGCATTGATGCTGACCCACCACATATACATCTCTGTTACATCTGTCTATTTCCTTCACCATTAGTACTGTGGCTGAACAGCGCTTATTCAGCTCTGCTACATCTGATTCTATCTTTCACATGCATTGATTCTAAACCGCCACATACACATCTCTGCTAAATCCGTCTATTTCCTTCACCATTAGTACTGTGGCTGAACAGCGCTTATTCAGCTCTTCTACATCTGATTCTATCTTTCACCCACATTGATTCTAAACCGCCACATACACATCTCTGCATATCTGCCCCATAAGTGCCTCCTCCATCTGCCCCCATAAGTGCCTCCTCCATCTGCCCCTATAAGTGCCTCCTCCATCTGCCCCTATAAGTGCCTCCTCCATCTGCCCCCATAAGTGCCTCCTCCATCTGCCCCCATAAGTGCCTCTTCCATCTGCCCCTATAAGTGCCTCCTCCATCTGCCCCTATAAGTGCCTCCTCCATCTGCCCCTATAAGTGCCTCCTCCATCTGCCCCCATAAGTGCCTCCTCCATCTGCCCCATAAGTGCCTCCTCCATCTGCCCCATAAGTGCCTCCACCATCTGCCCCCATAAGTGCCTCCTCCATCTGCCCCCATAAGTGCCTCCTCCATCTGCCCCCATAAGTGCCTCCTCCATCTGCCCCCATAAGTGCCTCCTCCATCTGCCCCATAAGTGCCTCCTCCATCTGCCCCCATAACTGCCTCCTCCATCTGCCCCCATAAGTGCCTCCTCCATCTGCCCCCATAAGTGCCTCCTCCATCTGCCCCCATAAGTGCCTCCTCCATCTGCGCCCATAAGTGCCTCCCTACCTTCCATATAGTTGCCCCAGTGTCCATCCATTTCATATAGTTGCCCCCAGTGTCCATACAATTCATATAGTTGCCCCCAGTGTCCATACAATTCATATAGTTGCCCCCAGTGTCCATCCATTTCATATAGTTGCCCCCAGTGTCCATACAATTCATATAGTTGCCCCCAGTGTCCATCCATTTCATATAGTTGCCCCCAGTGTCCATCCATTTCATATAGTTGCCCCCATTGTCCATCCATTTCATATAGTTGCACCCAGTGTCCATACAATTCATATAGTTGCCCCCTTTGAATTCAGGATGAACCCCCTTTATTGGCACATATTCAATAATCGTTGGTGGATTAGTGGGGCAGTAGAAATTATGCTTACCTATTAGGAGATAGTATCCCGCTCCTCCGACGTCTGTCCGCTCACTCCGCTGACTCGCCCGAACTGTTCGAATGGCCGCTCTATCTCAGACGCGATGGATATTCTGCGCATGCACAGACGCCCAAAAAAGATAAGACGTGCGCGTTCACAATAGGCCGGCCGCAGGATCGCAGAGTATGAAGTGCACAGGCGCGGCCCATGGATGCGGCCGGCGATAGGTGGCCGTATCCATGGACAGCGAGTATAAACAATAAAATATGATTTTTCATTTTTATTAAAAACTATAAGATTTTGAAAAAGCATTATATTTAGGAAAAGCCTCAAGGGGGGGGGGGGGATGAAAGATGATTATAAAGATGATAATACCCCTATAATCTAATTTGTTTTCTGTATTAGGATCCTGAGGTTTCCCCTTGGAATTTCTTACATGGCTTCACATACTTTATTCTAATCCTCAACCCTTTGTCCATTTTAAGGGCTTCCGCTCCAAGTTATTTCCCATCCAGCGAGGCCCACAGTAGGGATGCCCCCAATCCCCTCTGCTGTTTATACTGGCACTTGAACCCCTAGCGATTCGTATTTGTAACAACTAGAGTTGAGTGAACACCTGGATGTTCGGGTTCAAGAAGTTCGGCCGAACTTCCCGGAAATGTTCGGGTTCGGGATCCGAACCCGACCCGAACTTCGTCCCGAACCCGAACCCCATTGAAGTCAATGGGGACCCGAACTTTTCGGCACTAAAAAGGCAGTAAAACAGCCCAGGAAAGAGCTAGAAGGCTGCAAAAGGCAGCAACATGTAGGTAAATCCCCTGCAAACAAATGTGGATAGGGAAATGAATAAAAATAAAAATAAAATAAATTAAAATTAACCAATATCAATTGGAGAGAGGTCCCATAGCAGAGAATCTGGCTTCACGTCAGCCACCACTGGAACAGTCCATTGGCATATATTTAGGCCCAGCACCCAGGCAGAGGAGAGAGGTCCCGTAACAGAGAACCTGGCTTCATGTCAGCAGAGAATCAGTCTGCATGTCATAGCAGAGAATGAGGCTTCACGTCAGCCACCACTGCAACAGTCCATTGGCATATATTTAGGCCCAGCACACAGGCAGAGGAGAGAGGTCCCGTAACAGAGAATCTGTCTTCATGTCAGCAGAGAATCAGTCTGCATGTCATAGCAGAGAATCAGGCTTCACGTCACCCACCAATGCAACAGTCCATTGTCATATATTTAGGCCCCAGCACCCAGGCAGAGGAGAGAGGTCCCGTAACAGAGAATCTGGCTTCATGTCAGCAGAGAATCAGTCTGCATGTCATAGCAGAGAATGAGGCTTCACGTCAGCCAACATTGGATATATATTTAGGCCCCGGCACCCAGACAGAGGAGAGGTTCATTCAACTTTGGGTAGCCTCGCAATATAATGGTAAAATGAAAATAAAAATAGGATTGAATGAGGAAGTGCCCTGGAGTCCAATAATATGTGGTTAAGGGGAGGTAGTTAATGTCTAATCTGGACAAGGGACGGACAGGTCCTGTGGGATCCATGCCTGGTTCATTTTTATGAACGTCAGCTTGTCCACATTGGCTGTAGACAGGCGGCTGCGTTTGTCTGTAATGACGCCCCCTGCCGTGCTGAATACACGTTCAGACAAAACGCTGGCCGCCGGGCAGGCCAGCACCTCCAAGGCATAAAAGGCTAGCTCTGGCCACGTGGACAATTTAGAGACCCAGAAGTTGAATGGGGCCGAACCATCAGTCAGTACGTGGAGGGGTGTGCACACGTACTGTTCCACCATGTTAGTGAAATGTTGCCTCCTGCTAACACGTTGCGTATCAGGTGGTGGTGCAGTTAGCTGTGGCGTGTTGACAAAACTTTTCCACATCTCTGCCATGCTAACCCTGCCCTCAGAGGAGCTGGCCGTGACACAGCTGCCTTGGCGACCTCTTGCTCCTCCTCTGCCTTGGCCTTGGGCTTCCACTTGTTCCCCTGTGACATTTGGGAATGCTCTCAGTAGCGCGTCTACCAACGTGCGCTTGTACTCGGGCATCTTCCTATCACGCTCCAGTGAAGGAAGTAAGGTGGGCACATTGTCTTTGTACCGTGGATCCAGCAGGGTGGCAACCCAGTAGTCCGCACACGTTAAAATGTGGGCAACTCTGCTGTCGTTGCGCAGGCACTGCAGCATGTAGTCGCTCATGTGTGCCAGACTGCCCAGGGGTAAGGACAAGCTGTCCTCTGTGGGAGGCGTATCGTCATCGTCCTGCCTTTCCCCCCAGCCACGCACTAGTGATGGGCCCGAGCTGCGTTGGGTGCCACCCCGCTGTGACCATGCTTCATCCTCATCCTCCTCCACCTCCTCCTCATCCTCGTCCTCCTCGTCCTCCAGTAGTGGGCCCTGTCTGGCCACATTTGTACCTGGCCTCTGCTGTTGCAAAATACCTCCCTCTGAGTCACTTCTAAGAGACTGGCCTGAAAGTGCTAAAAATGACCCCTCTTCCTCTTCCTCCTCCTCCTCCTCCTCCTCCTCCTCCGGGGCCACCTCCTCTTCCATCATCGCCCTAAGTGTTTTCTCAAGGAGACATAGAAGTGGTATTGTAATGCTGATAACGGCGTCATCGCCACTGGCCATGTTGGTGGAGTACTCGAAACAGCGCAACAGGGCACACAGGTCTCGCATGGAGGCCCAGTCATTGGTGGTGAAGTGGTGCTGTTCTGTAGTGCGACTGACCCGTGCGTGCTGCAGCTGAAACTCCACTATGGCCTGCTGCTGCTCGCACAGTCTGTCCAGCATGTGCAAGGTGGAGTTCCACCTGGTGGGCACGTCGCATATGAGGCGGTGAGCGGGAAGGCCGAAGTTACGCTGTAGCGCAGACAGGCGAGCAGCGGCAGGATGTGAACGCCGGAAGCTCGAACAGACGGCCCGCACTTTATGCAGCAGCTCTGACATGTCGGGGTAGTTGTGAATGAACTTCTGCACCACCAAATTCAGCACATGCGCCAGGCAAGGGATGTGCGTCAAACCGGCTAGTCCCAGAGCTGCAACGAGATTTCGCCCATTATCGCACACCACCAGGCCGGGCTTGAGGCTCACCGGCAGCAACCACTCGTCGGTCTGTTGTTCTATACCCCGCCACAACTCCTGTGCGGACATATGAGTTTCAGAATGGCCTGCTGACATTTACCCCGGGCTGTGCTGAAGTTGGTGGTGAAGGTGTGTGGCTGACTGGATGAGCAGGTGGAAGAAGAGGAGGAGGAAGCTGAGTAGGAGGAGGTGGCAACAGGAGGCAAAGAATGTTGCCCTGCGATCCTTGGCGGCAGAAGGACATGCGCCAAACAGCTCTCTGCCTGGGGCCCAGCTGCCACTACATTTACCCAGTGTGCAGCTAGGGAGATATAGCGTCCCTGGCCGTGCTTACTGGTCCACGTATCTGTGGTTAGGTGGACCTTGCTACAGATGGCGTTGCGCAGTGCACACTTGATTTTATCGGATACTTGGTTGTGCAGGGAAGGCACGGCTCTCTTGGAGAAGTAGTGCCGGCTAGGAACAACATACTGTGGGACAGCAAGCGACATGAGCTGTTTGAAGCTGTCTGTGTCCACCAGCCTAAATGACAGCATTTCATAGGCCAGTAGTTTAGAAATGCTGGCATTCAGGGGCAGGGATCGAGGGTGGCTAGGTGGG
Source organism: Bufo gargarizans (assembly GCF_014858855.1). NCBI lineage: Eukaryota > Metazoa > Chordata > Amphibia > Anura > Bufonidae > Bufo > Bufo gargarizans. The sequence continues at coordinate 49,435,024 of NC_058080.1, forward strand.
AATTTACACTTTCTCTCAAATGTTTGTGAGATGGAGAGCTGAACGCTGCCGTGTGACATGGTTGAGATGCTTGGTGACGGAGGTGGTGGTGGTGTTGGTGGTACATCCCCTGTTTGCTGGGCGGCAGGTGCCAACGTTCCTCCAGAGGCGGAGGAAGAGGCCGAGGCGGCAGCAGCAGAAGAGGCCGAGGCGGCGGCAGCAGCAGAAGAGACCGAGGCGGCAGCAGCAGAAGAGGTAGCAGGGGGAGCCTGAGTGACTTCCTTGGTTTTAAGGTGTTTACTCCACTGCAGTTCATGCTTTGCATGCAGGTGCCTGGTCATGCAGGTTGTGCTAAGGTTCAGAACGTTAATGCCTCGCTTCAGGCTCTGATGGCACAGCGTGCAAACCACTCGGGTCTTGTCGTCAGCACATTGTTTGAAGAAGTGCCATGCCAGGGAACTCCTTGAAGCTGCCTTTGGGGTGCTCGGTCCCAGATGGCGGCGGGCAGTAGCAGGCGGAGTCTCTTGGCGGCGGGTGTTCTGCTTTTGCCCACTGCTCCCTCTTTTGCTACGCTGTTGGCTCGGTCTCACCACTGCCTCTTCCTCCGAACTGTGAAAGTCAGTGGCACGACCTTCATTCCATGTGGGGTCTAGGACCTCATCGTCCCCTGCATCGTCTTCCACCCAGTCTTGATCCCTGACCTCCTGTTCAGTCTGCACACTGCAGAAAGACGCAGCAGTTGGCACCTGTGTTCGTAATCATCAGAGACATGCTGAGGTGGTATTCCCATGTCCTCATCATCAGGAAACATAAGTGGTTGTGCGTCAGTGCATTCTATGTCTTCCACCGCTGGGGAAGGGCTAGGTGGATGCCCTTGGGAAACCCTGCCAACGGAGTCTTCAAACAGCATAAGAGACTGCTGCATAACTTGAGGCTCAGACAGTTTCCCTGGTATGCATGGGGGTGATGTGACAGACTGATGGGGTTGGTTTTCAGGCGCCATCTGTGCGCTTTCTGCAGAAGACTGGGTGGGAGATAATGTGAACGTGCTGGATCCACTGTCGGCCACCCAATTGACTAATGCCTGTACCTGCTCAGGCCCTACCATCCTTAGAACGGCATTGGGCCCCACCAAATATCGCTGTAAATTATGGCGGCTACTGGGACCTGAGGTAGTTGGTACACTAGGACTGGTGGCTGTGGCAGAACGGCCACGTCCTCTCCCAGCACCAGAGGGTCCACTAACACCACCACGACCATGTCCACGTCCGCGTCCCTTACTAGATGTTTTTCTCATTGTTATCGTTCACCACAACAACAAAAATATTATTTGGCCCAATGTATTGAATTCAAATTCAGGCCTTTTTTTACAGACCCCTAACACTATCTGGCTATCTATTTAGGTACCGTATTACACTAATACAGGCACAGCAGTAACCACAGATTTAGCTGACTATAAATTTGAGGCCTATTATTTAGGCGCTGGGTGACAGGTATACGTTTACGGACAGAATTAGACTGGGATATGCACAGTAGCGTGTGTGTGAAGTTATTGAGAATGACCCTATCAGCACCTTGAATCTAAGATTCGCTTTTAGGGATAAATTTAAAGTAGGCCTGATACAGCAGAAACCACTGATTTAGAGAATTGCTAAATTGGGAATTGTATTTCAACCCAGAACAAAAACTGTGCTTTGATGGACACTAAATAACTTGACCAGCCACAGCAATAATGACAGATTTAGCTGACTATAAATTTGAGGCCTATTATTTAGGCGCTGGGTGACAGGTATACGTTTACAGACAGAATTAGACTGGGATATGGCCAAAAAATAACCACACTATTGATGGTTAAATGCACTTGGTGTGACAGCTTGACCAACCACACTATTGAGGGTTAAATGCACTTGGTGACAGGCTCAGCTTGCCCCTGATGTAGTATATGGCCAAAAAATAACCACACTATTGATGGTTAAATGCACTTGGTGTGACAGCTTGACCCTGATGTAGGATTTAGCCAAAAAACAACCACACTGTTGAGGGTTAAATGCACTTGGTCGCAGCTTGTGCTGGCGCACCACAAGACAAAAATGGCCGCCGATCACCCCAGAAAAAAGTGAATGAATAACGCTCTGGGCAGCCTAAAAACAGTGAGCAATTGAATAGCAGCAGTTCAATCATCCACAGCTGCAGATCGATCACTGAATGAAGTCTTTTGGAGAAGATAATCACTGCCTAATCTCGCCCTAACGTCGCAGCTGCAACCTCTCCCTACGCTAATCAGAGCAGAGTGACGGGCGGCGCTATGTGACTCCAGCTTAAATAGAGGCTGGGTCACATGCTGCACTGGCCAATCACAGTCATGCCAATAGTAGGCATGGCTGTGACGGCCTCTTGGGGCAAGTAGTATGACGCTTGTTGATTGGCTGCTTTGCAGCCTTTCAAAAAGCGCCAAGAAAGCGACGAACACCGTACCCGAACCCGGACTTTTACGAAAATGTTCGGGTTCGGGTCCGTGTCACGGACTCCCCAAAATTCGGTACGAACCCGAACTATACAGTTCGGGTTCGCTCATCCCTAGTAACAACCTCAACATTAAAGGTGTAGAACTTGCTTCCATCCACCATAAAATGTGTATGTTTGCAGATGACATTCTTATGTTAATAGCATCTCCTCACATATCCCTTCCAAACTTGCTCTTAGAATTGTCCAGATTTGGGGTAGTCATGGGCCTCTTTATTAATAATGTGAAATCAAAAGCATTCTATCTGTCTGCCATGTTCCAGGGTCACTAGAACCCCTGCCCTGAACATTTCACAAGTGAGTAATTTCCAGTGTTCGCAGAACATACAAGGAAAGCCAAAATAAATATTGTATTAAACAGGTACCAACCAAAAACAACCAGCATAATCCTGGACAAACAGATAGGAAACAATGGCAGCTGTAGAACCACTGGGCCAAGTGACCAGTTTGACTTAGGGCCAAACCCTAAGGTCGTTCTGGTTTGCAGCCTTTAACCCCTATTCAGGGATCTGATCTTTGGCGCAGGGGAGCGTCCGGACTTCTACCTCCTGAGATGATCCCGGTACACTTGGCAGAAACCAAGGAAACAGACACTGGTGCATAACGCCAGCGGTCCAGGCAAGTAACAAAACCAGGAACACAGGCGAATAAACAGGAACCCAGACAAACATGCATCATAGGGCACTTTTCAAACACAGACCAAGTAATAGGAGCCACATCGTCAGGAACTAGGGATGAGCGAACTCGAACTGTATAGTTCGGGTTCGTACCGAATTTTGGGGTGTCCGTGACACGGACCCGAACCCGGACATTTTCGTAAAAGTCCGGGTTCGGGTTCGGTGTTCGTCGCTTTCTTCGCGCTTTTGTGACGCTTTCTTGGCGCTTTTTGAAAGGCTGCAAAGCAGCCAATCAACAAGCGTCATACTACTTGCCCCAAGAGGCCATCACAGCCATGCCTACTATTGGCATGGCTGTGATTGGCCAGAGCACCATGTGACCCAGCCTCTATTTAAGCTGGAGTCACATAGCGCCGCCCGTCACTCTGCTCTGATTAGCGTAGGGAGAGGTTGCGGCTGCGACAGTAGGGCGAGATTAGGCAGATTAACTCCTCCAAAGGACTTGATTAACTGATCGATCTGCAGCTGTGGATCATTGAGCTGCTGATCCTCAATTGCTCACTGTTTTTAGGCTGCCCAGACCGTTTGTCAGTCACATTTTTCTGGGGTGATCGGCGGCCATTTTGTGTCTTGTGGTGCGCCAGCACAAGCTGCGACCAAGTGCATTTAACCCTCAATGGTGTGGTTGTTTTTTGGCTAAAGCCTACATCAGGGTGAAGCTGTCACACCAAGTGCATTTAACCCTCAGTAGTGTGGTTGGTCAAGCTATCACACCAAGTGCATTTAACCAGCAATAGTCTGTTCATTTTTTGGCCATATACTAAATCAGGGGCAAGCTGCGCCCGTCACCAAGTGCATTTAACCCTCAGTAGTGTGGTTGGTCAAGCTGTGACACCAAGTGCATTTAACCAGCAATAGTCTGTTCATTTTTTGGCCATATACTACATCAGGGGCAAGCTGCGCCCGTCACCAAGTGCATTTAACCAGCAATAGTGTGGTTATTTTTTGGCCATATCCCAGTCTAATTCTGTCACTAAATCCATACCGGTCACCCAGCGCCTAAATACTAGGCCTCAAATTTATATCCCGCTAAATCTCTCGTTACCGCTGTCCTGTTGTGGCTGGGAAAGTTATTTAGTGTCCGTCAAAGCACATTTTTTGTTCTGGGTTGAAATACAATTCCCAATTTAGCAATTTAAAAATTTAGTGGTTTCTGCTGTATCAGAGCTATTTGAAATCTATCCCTAAAAGGGTAGATCATATTCAAGGTGCACATAGGGTCATTCAGAATAACTTCACACACCCGCTACTGTGCATTTCCAAGTCTAATTCTGTCACTAAACCCATACCTGTCACCCAGCGCCTAAATACTAGGCCTCAAATTCATATCCAGCTAAATCTGTCGTTAGTGCTGTAGCTGGGCGAGTTATTTAGTGTCCGTTCAAGCACATTTCTTGTTCTGGGTTGAAATACAATTCCCAATTTAGCAATTTCATAATTTAGTGGTTTCTGCTATATCAGAGCTATTTGAAATCTATCCCTAAAAGGGTAGATCATATTGAAGGTGCACATAGGGACATTCAGAATAACTTCACACACCCGCTACTGTGCATTTCCAAGTCTAATTCTGGCACTAAACCCATACCTGTCACCCAGCGCCTAAATACTAGGCCTCAAATTTATATCCAGCTAAATCTGTCCTTAGTGCTGTAGCTGGGCGAGTTATTTAGTGTCCGTTCAAGCACATTTCTTGTTCTGGGTTGAAATACAATTCCCAATTTAGCAATTTCATAATTTAGTGGTTCCTGCTATATCAGAGCTATTTGAAATCTATCCCTAAAAGGGTATATAATATTCAAGGTGCACATTGGGTCATTCAGAATAACTTCACACACACCCGCTACTGTGTATTTCCAAGTCTAATTCTGTCACTAAACCCATACCTGTCACCCAGCGCCTAAATACTAGGCCTCAAATTTATATCCTGCTAAATCTCTCGTTACCGCTGTCCTGTTGTGGCTGGGAAAGTTATTTAGTGTCCGTCAAAGCACATTTTTTGTTCTGGGTTGAAATACAATTCCCAATTTAGCAATTTCATAATTTAGTGGTTTCTGCTATATCAGAGCTATTTGAAATCTATCCCTAAAAGGGTATATAATATTCAAGGTGCACATTGGGTCATTCAGAATAACTTCACACACACACGCTTCTGTGCATTTCCAAGTCTAATTCTGTCACTAAATCCATACCGGTCACCCAGCGCCTAAATACTAGGCCTCAAATTTATATCCCGCTGAATTTGAATACAATACATTGGGCCAAATAATATATTTGTTGTTGTGGTGAACCATAACAATGAGAAAAACATCTAGTAAGGGACGCGGACGTGGACATGGTCGTGGTGGTGTTAGTGGACCCTCTGGTGCTGGGAGAGGACGTGGCCGTTCTGCCACATCCACACGTCCTAGTGTACCAACTACCTCAGGTCCCAGTAGCCGCCAGAATTTACAGCGATATATGGTGGGGCCCAATGCCGTTCTAAGGATGGTAAGGCCTGAGCAGGTACAGGCATTAGTCAATTGGGTGGCCGACAGTGGATCCAGCACGTTCACATTATCTCCCACCCAGTCTTCTGCAGAAAGCGCACAGATGGCGCCTGAAAACCAACCCCATCAGTCTGTCACATCACCCCCATGCATACCAGGGAAACTGTCTCAGCCTCAAGTTATGCAGCAGTCTCTTATGCTGTTTGAAGACTCCGCTGGCAGGGTTTCCCAAGGGCATCCACCTAGCCCTTCCCCAGCGGTGAAAGACATAGAATGCACTGACGCACAACCACTTATGTTTCCTGATGATGAGGACATGGGAATACCACCTCAGCATGTCTCTGATGATGACGAAACACAGGTGCCAACTGCTGCGTCTTTCTGCAGTGTGCAGACTGAACAGGAGGTCAGGGATCAAGACTGGGTGGAAGACGATGCAGGGGACGATGAGGTCCTAGACCCCACATGGAATGAAGGTCGTGCCACTGACTTTCACAGTTCGGAGGAAGAGGCAGTGGTGAGACCGAGCCAACAGCGTAGCAAAAGAGGGAGCAGTGGGCAAAAGCAGAACACCCGCCGCCAAGAGACTCCGCCTGCTACTGACCGCCGCCATCTGGGACCGAGCACCCCAAAGGCAGCTTCAAGGAGTTCCCTGGCATGGCACTTCTTCAAACAATGTGCTGACGACAAGACCCGAGTGGTTTGCACGCTGTGCCATCAGAGCCTGAAGCGAGGCATTAACGTTCTGAACCTGAGCACAACCTGCATGACCAGGCACCTGCATGCAAAGCATGAACTGCAGTGGAGTAAACACCTTAAAACCAAGGAAGTCACTCAGGCTCCCCCTGCTACCTCTTCTGCTGCTGCCGCCTCGGCCTATTCTGCTGCTGCCGCCTCGGCCTCTTCCTCCGCCTCTGGAGGAACGTTGGCACCTGCCGCCCAGCAAACAGGGGATGTACCACCAACACCACCACCACCACCTCCGTCACCAAGCGTCTCAACCATGTCACACGCCAGCGTTCAGCTCTCCATCTCACAAACATTTGATAGAAAGCGTAAATTCCCACCTAGCCACCCTCGATCCCTGGCCCTGAATGCCAGCATTTCTAAACTACTGGCCTATGAAATGCTGTCATTTAGGCTGGTGGACACAGACAGCTTCAAACAGCTCATGTCGCTTGCTGTCCCACAGTATGTTGTTCCCAGCCGGCACTACTTCTCCAAGAGAGCCGTGCCTTCCCTGCACAACCAAGTATCCCATAAAATCAAGTGTGCACTGCGCAACGCCATCTGTAGCAAGGTCCACCTAACCACAGATACGTGGACCAGTAAGCACGGCCAGGGACGCTATATCTCCCTAACTGCACACTGGGTAAATGTAGTGGCAGCTGGGCCCCAGGCGGAGAGCTGTTTGGCGCACGTCCTTCCGCCGCCAAGGATCGCAGGGCAACATTCTTTGCCTCCTGTTGCCACCTCCTCCTTCTCGGCTTCCTCCTCCTCTTCTTCCACCTGCTCATCCAGTCAGCCACACACCTCCTTCACCACCAACTTCAGCACAGCCCGGGGTAAACGTCAGCAGGCCATTCTGAAACTCATATGTTTGGGGGACAGGCCCCACACCGCACAGGAGTTGTGGCGGGGTATTGAACAACAGACCGACGAGTGGTTGCTGCCGGTGAGCCTCAAGCCCGGCCTGGTGGTGTGTGATAATGGGCGAAATCTCGTTGCAGCTCTGGGACTAGCCAATTTGACGCACATCCCTTGCTTGGCGCATGTGCTGAATTTGGTGGTGCAGAAGTTCATTCACAACTACCCCGACATGTCAGAGCTGCTGCATAAAGTGCGGGCCGTCTGTTTGCGCTTCCGGCGTTCACATCCTGCTGCTGCTCGCCTGTCTGCGCTACAGCGTAACTTCGGCCTTCCCGCTCACCGCCTCATATGCGACGTGCCCACCAGGTGGAACTCCACCTTGCACATGCTGGACAGACTGTGCGAGCAGCAGCAGGCCATAGTGGAGTTTCAGCTGCAGCACGCACGGGTCAGTCGCACTACAGAACAGCACCACTTCACCACCAATGACTGGGCCTCCATGCGAGACCTGTGTGCCCTGTTGCGCTGTTTCGAGTACTCCACCAACATGGCCAGTGGCGATGACACCGTTATCAGCGTTACAATACCACTTCTATGTCTCCTTGAGAAAACACTTAGGGCGATGATGGAAGAGGAGGTGGCCCAGGAGGAGGAGGAGGAGGAGGAAGAGGGGTCATTTTTAGCACTTTCAGGCCAGTCTCTTCGAAGTGACTCAGAGGGAGGTTTTTGGCAACAGCAGAGGCCAGGTACAAATGTGGCCAGCCAGGGCCCACTACTGGAGGACGAGGAGGACGAGGATGAGGAGGAGGTGGAGGAGGATGAGGATGAAGCATGGTCACAGCGGGGTGGCACCCAACGCAGCTCGGGTCCATCACTGGTGCGTGGCTGGGGGGAAAGGCAGGACGATGACGATACGCCTCCCACAGAGGACAGCTTGTCCTTACCCCTGGGCAGCCTGGCACACATGAGCGACTACATGCTGCAGTGCCTGCGCAACGACAGCAGAGTTGCCCACATTTTAACCTGTGCGGACTACTGGGTTGCCACCCTGCTGGATCCACGCTACAAAGACAATGTGCCCACCTTACTTCCTGCACTGGAGCGTGATAGGAAGATGCGCGAGTACAAGCGCACGTTGGTAGACGCGCTACTGAGAGCATTCCCAAATGTCACAGGGGAACAAGTGGAAGCCCAAGGCCAAGGCAGAGGAGGAGCAAGAGGTCGCCAAGGCAGCTGTGTCACGGCCAGCTCCTCTGAGGGCAGGGTTAGCATGGCAGAGATGTGGAAAACTTTTGTCAACACGCCACAGCTAACTGCACCACCACCTGATACGCAACGTGTTAGCAGGAGGCAACATTTCACTAACATGGTGGAACAGTACGTGTGCACACCCCTCCACGTACTGACTGATGGTTCGGCCCCATTCAACTTCTGGGTCTCTAAATTGTCCACGTGGCCAGAGCTAGCCTTTTATGCCTTGGAGGTGCTGGCCTGCCCGGCAGCCAGAGTTTTGTCTGAACGTGTATTCAGCACGGCAGGGGGCGTCATTACAGACAAACGCAGCCGCCTGTCTACAGCCAATGTGGACAAGCTGACGTTCATAAAAATGAACCAGGCATGGATCCCACAGGACCTGTCCGTCCCTTGTCCAGATTAGACATTAACTACCTCCCCATAACCATATATTATTGGACTCCAGGGCACTTCCTCATTCAATCCTATTTTTATTTTCATTTTACCATTATATTGCGAGGCTACCCAAAGTTGAATGAACCTCTCCTCTGCCTGTGTGCTAGGCCTAAATATATGCCAATGGACTGTTGCAGTGGTGGCTGACATGAAGCCTGATTCTCTGCTATGACATGCAGACTAATTCTCTGCTGACATGAAGCCAGATTGTCTGTTACGGGACCTCTCTCCTCTGCCTGGGTGCTGGGCCTAAATTTATGACAATGGACTGTTGCAGTGGTGGCTGACGTGAAGCCTGATTCTCTGCTATGACATGCAGACTGATTCTCTGCTGACATGAAGCCAGATTGTCTGTTACGGGACCTCTCTGCTCTGCCTGTGTGCTAGGCCTAAATATATGCCAATGGACTGTTGCAGTGGTGGCTGACGTGAAGCCTCATTCTCTGCTATGACATGCAGACTGATTCTCTGCTGACATGAAGCCAGATTCTCTGTTACGGGACCTCTCTGCTCTGCCTGGGTGCTGGGCCTAAATATATGCCAATGGACTGTTGCAGTGGTGGGTGACGTGAAGCCTCATTCTCTGCTATGACATGCAGACTGATTCTCTGCTGTCATGAAGCCAGATTGTCTGTTACGGGACCTCTCTGCTCTGCCTGTGTGCTAGGCCTAAATATATGCCAATGGACTGTTGCAGTGGTGGGTGACGTGAAGCCTCATTCTCTGCTATGACATGCAGACTGATTCTCTGCTGACATGAAGCCAGATCGTCTGTTACGGGACCTCTCTGCTCTGCCTGTGTGCTAGGCCTAAATATATGCCAATGGACTGTTGCAGTGGTGGGTGACGTGAAGCCTCATTCTCTGCTATGACATGCAGACTGATTCTCTGCTGACATGAAGCCAGATCGTCTGTTACGGGACCTCTCTGCTCTGCCTGTGTGCTAGGCCTAAATATATGCCAATGGACTGTTGCAGTGGTGGGTGATGTGAAGCCTGATTCTCTGCTATGACATGCAGACTGATTCTCTGCTGACATGAAGCCAGATCCTCTGTTACGGGACCTCTCTCCTCTGCCTGTGTGTGTGCTGGGCCTAAATATATGCCAATGGACTGTTGCAGTGGTGGCTGACGTGAAGCCTCATTCTCTGCTATGACATGCAGACTGATTCTCTGCTGACATGAAGCCAGATTCTCTGTTACGGGACCTCTCTCCTCTGCCTGTGTGTGTGCTGGGCCTAAATATATGCCAATGGACTGTTGCAGTGGTGGCTGACGTGAAGCCTCATTCTCTGCTATGACATGCAGACTAATTCTCTGCTGACATGAAGACAGATTCTCTGTTACGGGACCTCTCTCCTCTGCCTGGGTGTGCGCTGGGCCTAAATATATGCCAATGGACTGTTGCAGTGGTGGCTGACGTGAAGCCTCATTCTCTGCTATGACATGCAGACTAATTCTCTGCTGACATGAAGACAGATTCTGTGTTACGGGACCTCCCTCCTCTGCCTGGGTGCTGGGCCTAAATATATGCCAATGGACTGTTGCAGTGGTGGCTGACGTGAAGCCTCATTCTCTGCTATGACATGCAGACTAATTCTCTGCTGACATGAAGACAGATTCTCTGTTACGGGACCTCTCTCCTCTGCCTGGGTGCCGGGGCCTAAATATCTGAGAATGGACTGTTCCAGTGGTGGGTGACGGGAAGCCAGATTCTCTGCTATGGAACCTCTCTCCAATTGATTTTGGTTAATTTTTATTTATTTAATTTTTATTTTAATTCATTTCCCTATCCACATTTGTTTGCAGGGGATTTACCTACATGTTGCTGCCTTTTGCAGCCCTCTAGCTCTTTCCTGGGCTGTTTTACAGCCTTTTTAGTGCCGAAAAGTTTGGGTCCCCATTGACTTCAATGGGGTTCGGGTTCGGGACGAAGTTCGGATCGGGTTCGGATCCCGAACCCGAACATTTCCGGGATGTTCGGCCGAACTTCTCGAACCCGAACATCCAGGTGTTCGCTCAACTCTATCAGGAACCCATGCAGAACTGGATACAAGGAGCATGGCGCTCACTGACAGACAGGACAAACTCAGAGACATACAGACATTTCCAGGAACCCATGCAGATACGGATATTGGGAGCATGGCGTACACAGGCAGACCAATACGGGCAGAGAACATCGAAACATGCCTGGACCCCATGTGGAACTGGGTGAGTGGCGGATGAACATACTGTAACACCTTGAAGACATGATAACATAATACAAATTCCCAGACAGACATGGATCTGGTGACACTGTACAAACTTCCAGACTGACTAAGACATGAAGTCATTGATGAAATATCAGGCTGACCACACATGTCAGGGTAGAATCCCTAACACACTGGTCAGTAAAATGCACCCTGCACACAGCATTTCTGGAGACAGACTGATGTCAATTAGGGCACTTGACCATCTTATAATCATACACAAACACATGGAAACATTAACCCTACATAGACGCAGGAACACACAAATCACAGGGTACAGTTCACACTATAAGACCGCAGCCAGCACGCACCACACAGCATACACAGGAATGAGAACTGCAGCCAGTACACAAGTGCACAGGCAGCCAGCTTACATGGCAACACAATGTCACAGAAAATTGCACTGCGATACAGGGAGTACACAAATTCACAGGACACGGTTCACACTCTATAAGACCGCACCCGGCACGCAGCACCAAAGCAACCAGCATACACAGGTAATGGCTCGCAGCCAGTACGTAAGAACGCATGCAGGCAGCCTGCATGGCAAATTTTCACATTGAACTTTGCTCTAACTTCCCTTTTCAATAGTCATCGGGACACCTGGATTACCTAGAGGTTCGTCTAATGGCCTCCTATAATGCACTCTTCTCACATAACTATCCATCTCTCCTCCAAAAGCTGGAACCACTAGCATATATCTTGGATTTTTCAGAGTTAATTCCTTGAAAAAGTCTTTCTTGCCTAAGTTGCTAAACTTTTTCAGGGCTCTCCCAGACGCATTTCCGACCCAAATTTTAATGACATTACAACTGAATAATTCAGTCCCCAGGGTAGCACGCCCCACCTCATATAGACACAGACTCAAAGGAGGTCTTGGTGTGCCAAACTATCAGAAATATTACCAAAAGAGCACAGATAGCTAAACTGCTTGCTTCCCTCTTCCAAAGAAACCCCGTTGTGGCTTTCCCATGAAGCATTAGAAGTGACCCCACCTGCTTCCTGACCTATTATTACTAACCCCATTCTATATTTGTAATGCCCCAAAGTTGAATTACCACTTCTGCACCTCACTACTGTCTCCTATGGTTAACCTAGTGCCATCCTATTTATTTATTTCCAAGTCCTATATAATGTGCATTTCCTATTTTGCAACTATTTATGTTCACGTGAAATATCCCTGGTGCACCAGCAGGTGGCAGCATAAATGGCAGTGCTACATGTACAGAAATGGAGCTTTCTTTCCATTCTAACACCCCCTCTGTGGTGTGGTGGGCGTGTCCCACTTGCTGCAGGAAGGGTGGGGACCAGTTAGTTTCAGTTTAGGTCTTCCCTAGACAGGGGAAGGGTGTGCAGCAGGTGCACATTCCTGTTGGACATACCTTGCCCAGGCCAGCTGGAGCATCTTCAGCTCAGCTGGACATGGAGGCAGAAGCTTGGTGCCTCTGAAGCCAGGAAGTATAGTTCTCTGGACAAACCTAGAGTCAGACTACAAGAGTTTCAGCATCCTGCAGAAGCAGAGATACTATTTAAGCTTGTCAGCACAGCAAAGCCAGAGAGTAAAAGATGTAGCAGAGAGGAGTTTGCCTGCCACAGTTAATGCTAAAGCCTGCTGGGAACCAAGACAAGTCTGAGTCTGTTTGGAGAAACGTTTAATAAAAGTAAAGCTGTTATCAACTTCATCACAAGGCCTGGACTCAATTTATTTCTTCATCCCCTTCATCAACAACCCCCCTTTTCATTTTTTCAGAGCCAACGCCTAGGGTCCAGCATATACAGTTAGGAGCACCGTGACACGTGCACCAACATTAAGGGACATTTAGGCTACCCTACACCACTCCGGCATTCCTACACCTGGGTACCATCTACAGTATCACTAAAAAGGGGCCCTGTGCCCTTGTTGCTTAACTGCAACTGGCATCACGAAAATAAGTACTTTTTTTCCTCTTAAAGGGCCCTGGGGGGAGGAGCCCACCGCATACTCACTCAGACTCTCAAACTCGGTTAAATACTCAGCCTGGTTGATCTCTCCACATCTACCCCTGTTAAATTGAAAACACCCTTATTTGCCTATAGCAAGTTTCTGGGGTTGTTTAGGATCTGGATCTCTAAAGGACTCACTAGGATCTACTACTTACTTCCCCTGGACAGTGTTACTAGATTTGCTTCACTACAGAGTAGGTATAAAATGCTGCCCTTAGAAACCTTTCGCTATTTCCAGTTATAACAATTTATTAGTTCCCTTCTCGGAAATACTGTACATCTACCCCATTTTCATTGACTCCCTTTGAAATCTATTGTCTCCGTGACTCACGTGCTAGATGTCTCATCACAGCAATTTACATTACCCTCATACACAATTCCTACAGATCCCAACTGTCATATATTTCTAAATGGGAATCAGACTTGATTTACAGCCTTTTAAACATGTATCAAAACTAAGAAAATAGCTAAGCCAGCCTCACATCTGCAACTAGCTCTTTCAGGACAAAAGCTCTTTATCAGATGAAAGCAGATGTGAATAGCTTTTCTAGCTGTAAGGCCTTGGTGGGAACCTCTGGGTGGGTGCTATTTCTATTATGGAGATCATTTCATATATGTGATCATTATTGTAGTTCTCTCTCTGCAATAAAATACTGTACATCTACCCCATTTTCATTGACTCCCTTTGAAATCTATTGTCTCCGTGACTCACGTGCTAGATGTCTCATCACAGCAATTTACATTACCCTCATACACAATTCCTACAGATCCCAACTGTCATATATTTCTAAATGGGAATCAGACTTGATTTACAGCCTTTTAAACATGTATCAAAACTAAGAAAATAGCTAAGCCAGCCTCACATCTGCAACTAGCTCTTTCAGGACAAAAGCTCTTTATCAGATGAAAGCAGATGTGAATAGCTTTTCTAGCTGTAAGGCCTTGGTGGGAACTTCTGGGTGGGTGCTATTTCTATTATGGAGATCATTTCATATATGTGATCATTATTGTAGTTCTCTCTCTGCAATAAAAAAAAAATCACAAACAAAATGACTAAACTGGTAGAATCGTTTTTATCATCCTTAGTGTGGACCCCTTGGTCAGACTACTCCCTCACAACTCATTTCAACAGACCACTCCGTCTCTAAAAACTGATACATGACCACTTTGGGCTTAATGGAGTTGTCCTCTTTATTTATATTGATGACCTATCTATAGGATGGGTCATCAATTCCAGATGAGGGGGTCTGACTTTTGACAATCCTACCGATCAGCTGTTTGAAGAGAAGGCTACTCTCCTGTGAGCTACTCTCCAGTAGACAGAAACCAAAGGAAACTGTACATTACTTTATGTGGCTGCGCCATGTGAGAGATTCCCCTCCGCCTTCCTCGGTTCATCCTTGGTCCGTCTCCCCTGTCTATTCCGTCTGTTAGTTGTTCATGTTTCTCTACTTTCTCCTGTTGGCCACAATGGCTGCGTAGTAGATTATAACAGTATACAAAGTTGATACCAAATGCAAAAGATTTCTAATTCCGCCTAGTCTGTCAAGCCTGTTCATTTTTTCTGTATTAATTCTCTTTACCTTATGCTACATTGATTTATAAATGATAAAAATGAAAAAAAAAAAAAAACTTTTCATAAAAAATGTTTCAATAAAGAGAAAAAGTAGAATCATTACTCACCTCACTGGTTCCACTGTTTCCTTGTCCCAGCTCAAAATGTGAGGAAAATGCCTGGAGATGCCTGCTTAGTCAATCAGTGGATGCAACATGTCATCGTTATGGCCAGTACTTATCTAATCAGCCTTCTCCTGCCATGCTTAGGGGTACCAAGTGGTGACCAGTAAGTGGGAAGCAGCAGAAATCAGTAAGCATTAAAATGGATGCAGCAGTGGATCAGGGAAGGTGAGTAATGCTTCTTTTTTTTTTTACCAACTGTGAACCATATATAAAAAAAATGTTGTCCCCATGGACAACGCTTTTAAGTCTGCATTCTATGAGACTCCAGGAGGGGATGTCATTTTGCCCACCTTCACCGAGTTAACAGTGGCACAGATGGGCCCAATGACCTTACTTCATTGGCCTGTACAGGAGTCTTGGTGTCCCAAATTAAAGTAGCCTATAGCCTATGAGAGTAAATGGTAGATCTGACAGCTCCCGGAAGACTTCTTTGATACTACATGGTTAAGAGGAGGTGGAGACGTCTGTATGTTGCTCTCTCTTGATTTCTAAGGCAGTCGATGTTTGATCTCAATAATTCCCATCGGCTTCATGGAGATGATCTAGCATATGAGCAACCACCTCTTCTATATATATCAAATTAAGCCTGTAGCCCAGAGGTGGGATGAGGGGCCCATGTCAAACACAATATGGTGCTGTCCATACTGGTTTGCAATCTTTAGATATTTTGTTAGACCGCCAAGGGACATGAAAATATAGCCGTCATACCCATTTCGATAGAAGGGTCCACAGGTGGCTGCCAGACATCTCTAGCTACACTTAGTCTACATTCACATCATTGGTAACCTGATCCGGCAGAGAACAGTCGGTCTGAGCTCACCAGGTCTGGCAATACCAGATTGTTCACTGCCAGACCCCGTAGACCATAATAGGATCCAGTGGGAATCCAGCTGCCAAAACCTGGAGCTCATTGCCAGAAAGCAACTGGATCACCGCTGAATACTATTATAGCTTATGGGACCCGGCAGTGAAAGGCAGTATCTGGCAAAGCCGGATCTGGCGAAAAGCGGCAGGCTGCTCTTTGCCGAAACAGCCTACCTTAGATGCGACCATTTAAGAGAATGCATATTGCAGGCATTTTTAGTACATGACATTTTCTATTTTTTTTTAAAAAGTTGTGCATCTTTTATAATCTTGAGGTTTGGCTTTGCTCCACTGTCAAAGGACAAAAAAAATCCTGCAGACAATATAGGGTTAACTGCAAATACTGGTTTGCAAACAATATACAATATGCAACAATGTAACCTTATGTAATACCGGTCTAGTACACTAGGTGGCAGTAATAATCCATGATTTTGTATTTAATCTTCCAGTATTATAAAACCTGCACATGCTGTATACTGGAGCACATTATCTGTGAGCGGTACAGGCTGCGGAGGGCTGCCAATCAAGAATTTTAATATCAGAGGCCACATAGGGCTAGATTTTGGGGGGCTAGGAGGCTAGATGAGGGTTATTTGCTGCATTATCTTAGTGTCAGTGGTGAAATATGCAAAAATATCTACAAATGAGGGCAAAACTATTCACACACATACGAAGGCCACCATTCACTGAAAAGGCCCATATGTAATACCATATTTCCCCTGCAGTGGGCGCTGCATGGGAAATGTATGTCTGGCTGTAGCTTTCCCCATCACTGTTTGTGGGGGGTCAGTAACAATTTTAACTCCTTAACGACTGCACAAAAATTATTTTTTCACTGTGGGTAATGCAGGTACTGAACATGCAGCAACCTCTTTTGGCGTCACCGTAGAGGAGAGCAATAAGAGCGAAGGATAACCAATAGCAAGCACTGACTATGGCCAGGATCGGAGGAGGCTCTGATCCCAGCTAGTAAACCTCTGATTGCTGCTGCCAGGTCATTGAGTTTCCCAGTGACCAATCAGACACTGGGGGCCCATCTGCAGTCAGCTTTGTGGCCCTAGAAAGGACCCCAGGGTTGTATGTCCAGTAATCCTGCTGATCGGGCCCACTAATGTTCCCCTAATAGCAGAATGTGTCATAGAGACACCGAGTATATTGCAGGAATATACCTTATAAGCGGGAAAAAAAGATATAAAATAGTAAGAACTAGGATTAAAAAATGTAATAAAAATAAATAAAAAAATCTAAAAAAAAATTAAATTTTTAAAGTGATTATTTCATATAAGTTGTACATACAGTACACAAAAACACAACCGTAAGAAAATTATTTTAGCAGGTTACTGAGATAGAGTGAACACTATAAATAAATGCTGAAAATCACTTTTTCTATATTCACAATGCAGCAAAAACATTAGTTATATAACTGAAAAACGAACGAAAGGCAGAAAATGAAAAACATTTAGATGGAAATTAAGACCGATTCAGTTCTGGTCATTAAGGAATTAAAAAGGTGTTGTTTTTTTTAATTTTATTTATTAGACTGCCCCTTTAAGGGTTTAATAACGCTTTCTATAGCTGAGGTACCGCAGTCACTGTTCTAGATGTTATGTATACGGTGGGGCAGTATACTCCACGAAACACCAGGGTAAGTATTTGTAGTGGGGTTGTTATACGCTATGTGACCTACCTGCCCACACCTGTCCTCTGCTTCATAGGACCAGACTGTAGGTCAGCACAACCTCCTGCACCTGCCTTACCAGATAATGGAGAGAATAGCCTGAAATCAGCATCGTCACTTATAATTATCCTGATAGAGGGATAGATATGTCACCAACAACAAATAGACCTGAAACCTCATACCCTCCTCAACAAACTGGAAATGGTGACCTTTACCCAAAATATGGCCATCAGAGGCACAAACCATGGAGGAATCCACCTGCCTCACATAAAGTAATGCAGAGCAAAGACATTGAGGAGATAAAGACCCTGCTCAGCACTCTGTACAGAACACTGACTGGACCAAACTGCTAGAATATGGCCACCAGTCTATAATCCAGCTTGTCCTACACAGGGCAGCTCATTACAAGGTATACAGACAAAAAAATGACATCTCTTATTATCAGCAGCTGGAACATTCAGGGCCTGAACGCTTCAGCCTTCGGATGTAAGACACACGATCCAGACTTTACCCAAAGACTAAAAAACATTGACATACAGATCCTCCTAGAAACGTGGACTAAAACAGAGACTAATTCCATGGTGCCCGCCGGATACAGGGAGATCTCTGTCCCTGCTTTAAAAAACAAAAATGTCAAGCTGGGCCGGAGCTCAGGAGGAATATTAATCTGGTATAAAGAGGAGCTCCATGAGCAGATCAGACCAGTAAAGAGAGGAGACAGCCACATCTGGGTAAGGATAGCCCGCTCCATCCTCACCTCTCCGGCTGACATCTACCTCTGTGCAGCATACATAGCTCCACCAGAGTCTCCATACTTCAATCCCGACAGCTTTGAGATCCTACAGAGGGAAGCCACCCATTTCCAGGCCCTGGGCAATGTTCTGATCTTTGGAGACCTCAACGCAAGAACAGGGAGGGAGAGAGACTACCTGACAACTGACGGAAATGTCTATATATTCGGAGCAGACACTGTGACAGCTCAGTACACACCGAGAGGAACAGCTATGACAGCACAGTAAACAAAAGTGGCAGAACATTGCTGAACTTATGTCGAAGCCTCGGACTTCATATTCTCAATGGCCGCACCAAGGGAGACTCTCTTGGTAGATATACCCTAAACTCCCATGTAGGCAACAGTGTGGTAGACTATGCCATCACAGATATGGACCCCAAAAATGTTAGTAGCTTCATAGTCACCCCACAGACACACCTGTCAGACCACAACCAACTGCTCCTATACATAAAATCCACAAGTAAACTACCAGCACAAACATCTCAGCAGACCGGCCTCTTCAGCCTACCTCCATCTTTTAAATGGTCCAAGATGTCAGCCCCAAAGTATATGGAGACCATAAACAGCACAGAGATCCAGGAGATGCTCCATAACTTCCATAGGAAAGTGTATGAGCTGAATCCAGAAGGAGTAAATCTCGCGGTAAGGGACTTTAATAATATACTTTGCACCATGGCGGAAATGTCTGACCTCAAAAGATGCAACAGAAGGCCAAAAAAAGCAACAACCCAACAGCTGGTTTGACCGGGAGTGTAAAGATATAAGGAAGGCGCTAAGAATGGCCTCAAATAGGAAACACCAAGATCCGAACAACCCCAGTCTGAGGGAAGCCTACAACAACATACAAAGGCAATACAAAAATACCCTCAGAAAGAAAAAGCAAGGCAATATCTCAACCAAGCTCCTCCAACTCCAAGACGCTCTCCAGGACAACTGCTTCTGGGAACTATGGAAGCAGATGGACAAAACCAGCAAGAACACCAACCTCCACATCCAAAACGGCAACATCTGGCTCCAGTACTTCAAGGACCTGTTGTCACGGAATGTGTACAGGTAACAAGGCAAAACAACATGCATAAATGACTCGCTGGATCCAACAGCTAAGGAACAAAAGGGAGACCCCTGTAGAAGACCTGGCACTTTCCCTGGCTGCTTAGCCTATGCATAGATCCGAATGGTGGAGGTATGCATATCCACGTACCTTGACTATATAACCCCTGAGCACCCTACAATAGTGAGGGGACACGACCACCGGCTCCCTACACCAGACACGGAGGGAGTCAGGGTCACCTGGGATCCAGCAAACAGAAAATAACAGATAACAGTATAACACTTAACTTAGTAGAGGAGAGGAGAACCAGATGGGCATGCACACACACTCCAGGAAGAAATATAAGCCGCCCAGAAAAGCCTTCTGGGGAAGAATTTAAAGGGAAGCAATTAGTCCAACACATGACAGCTGAGAGAGGCTAAGGAGAGGAGGAGCTGAATACCACAACACAGAAACTCAAAGAGGAGGTTCTGAAAGGCCTCTGTCAGAGCTTCTCAGCTGTCTGGTTGTGACAGTACCCCTCCCTCTACGAGTGGACTCCGGACACTCAGAACCCACCTTCTCAGGATGGGACCTATGGAAAGCCCTGATGAGACGAGAGGCTTTAATGTCCGTCACTGGGACCCACATCCTCTCCTCAGGACCATACCCCTCCCAGTGAACAAGGTACTGAAGAGAACCGCGGACAAGACGAGAATCCACAATCCCAGAGACCTGAAATTCAAGATTCCCATCAACCATAATCGGAGGAGGAGGCAAAGGCGAGGGTACAATGGGTTGAACATAAGGTTTCAATAAGGACTTATGAAAAACATTATGGATCTTCCAAGTCTGAGGAAGATCAAGACGGTATGCAACAGGATTGATGACAGACAGGATTTTGTAAGGCCCAATAAACCTAGGACCCAACTTCCAGGAGGGAACCTTCAATTTGATATTCTTGGTAGACAACCACACCAGATCACCAACATTCAGGTCCGGACCAAGCACACGTCTCTTATCAGCCACACGCTTATATCTCTCACTCATGCTCTTTAGATTATCTTGAATCTTTTGCCAAATAGATGACAAAGACGAGGAGAATCTGTCCTCATCAGGTAAACCAGAAGACCCCTCTCCCGAGAAAGTCCCAAACTGTGGATGAAACCCATATGCACCAAAAAATGGTGACTTATCAGAGGACTCCTGACGACGGTTATTTAAAGCAAACTCAGCAAGGGACAAAAAAGAACACCAATACTCTTGATTCTCCGCCACAAAACAACGCAGATATGTCTCCAGATTCTGATTGACGCGCTCTGTCTGACCATTCGACTGTGGGTGGAAAGCAGAAGAGAATGACAACCGAACCCCCAAGTGAGAACAGAAAGCCTTCCAGAATCTGGAAACAAACTGCGTGCCCCTATCAGAGACTATGTCTGAAGGAATACCGTGCAATTTGACAATGTGATCAACAAATGCCTGCGCCAGCGTCTTAGCATTGGGCAAACCAGGAAAAGGGATGAAATGCACCATTTTGCTAAAACGGTCCACCACCACCAGAATCACAGTCTTCCCCGAGGAACGAGGCAGGTCCGTTATGAAGTCCATGGACAGATGTGTCCAAGGACGGGAAGGAATGGGTAAGGGAAGGAGAGGACCTGATGGCCGTGAATGAGGGACTTTGGCACGAGCGCAAGTCTCGCAGGCTGCCACAAAACCCTCAACCGACTTACGAAGCGCAGGCCACCAGAATCTCCGAGCGATGAGATCCAGTGTGGCTCTTACCCCCGGGTGCCCAGCAAGGACCGTATCGTGGTGTTCTTTAAAAATCTTGTGTCTTAAAGCGAGAGGCACAAACAACCTCCCAGGAGGACAAAGATCAGGAGCCTCTGACTGGGCTGCCTGCACCTCTGCCTCCAATTCAGGAAAAAGAGCAGAGACCACCACACCTTCAGCCAAAATGGGACCCGGGTCTTCAAAATTCCCGCCTCCCGGAAAACAACGTGACAGGGCATCTGCCTTCACATTCTTAACTCCAGGGCGGAACGTGACAACAAAATTAACCCTAGAAAAGAACAACGACCATCTGGCCTGTCTCGGGTTCAGACGCTTGGCTGACTCCAAGTAGGCCAGATTTTTATGGTCAGTAAATACGGTAATAGGGTGTCTGGCTCCCTCTAGCCAATGGCGCCATTCCTCAAAAGCCAACTTGATGGCCAACAATTCCCTATCTCCCACATCGTAATTTCTCTCTGCGGAGGAGAGTTTTCTTGAGAAAAAGGCACACGGTCGCCATTTGGCAGGAGAGGAACCCTGAGACAAGACCGCCCCCACACCCACCTCAGAAGCATCAACCTCAACTATGAAGGGTAACGAAACATCAGGTTGCACCAAGATGGGAGCGGAAGCAAAACTCTCCTTGATATCAGAAAAAGCCTTACGCGCCTCTACTGACCAAGAAGAAAAATCTACCCCCTTTCTGGTCATATCAGTGAGTGGTTTAACAATAGAAGAATAATTCAAAATGAACTTCCTGTAATAATTGGCAAAGCCCAAAAAACGCATCAGCGCCTTTTGATTCTCAGGAAGCTCCCACTCAAGCACAGCGCGGACCTTCTCGGGGTCCATGCGAAAACCAGAAGCAGAGAGAATAAACCCCAGAAATTGAATTTCTGGAACCGCAAACACACATTTTTCCAGTTTCGCATATAATTTATTCTCCCGCAGAATGAGCAAGACCTGACGTAAATGTTCCTTATGAGTTTTGAAATCGGGAGAAAAAATCAAAATGTCATCCAAATACACCAATACAAATTTTCCCATCAAATGATAAAAAATGCTGTTCACGAAATGCTGAAAAACGGCTGGGGCATTCATCAAACCAAAAGGCATAACCAAGTTTTCAAAATGGCCCTCAGGGGTATTGAAGGCCGTCTTCCATTCGTCCCCTTCTCTGACCCTGACCAGGTTGTATGCCCCTCTTAAATCTAATTTGGAAAAGACTTTAGCCCCAACAACCTGGTTAAATAGGTCCGGGATCAGAGGAAGCGGATAAGGGTCACGAATTGTGATATTGTTCAGCTCCCTGAAATCCAGACAAGGTCTTAAAGAACCATCTTTTTTCTTAACAAAGAAAAAAACAGCGGCAACAGGTGACTTCGAGGGTCGTATGTGTCCCTTTCTCAGACTCTCAGAGATATAAGCACGCATAGCGATCCTCTCAGGTTGGGAAAGATTGTATAAACGAGAT
Organism: Bufo gargarizans; assembly: GCF_014858855.1. Taxonomy (NCBI): domain Eukaryota; kingdom Metazoa; phylum Chordata; class Amphibia; order Anura; family Bufonidae; genus Bufo; species Bufo gargarizans. Next base: position 49,457,557 of record NC_058080.1, read on the forward strand.
TTAGGCAGCTTGGCATCTGGGATGAGATTAATAGGGCAATCGTACTCCCTGTGCGGGGGCAAATCCTGAACTCCACTCTCAGAGAAGACATCCGAAAATTCAGAGAGAAAAGATGGTACAGTCTTAGTAGCAACCTCAGAAACAGATGTCATGAGGCAATTCTCTCTGCAAAAGTCACTCCAACCATTTATTTGCTTCGCTTGCCAATCAATGGTGGGGTTATGCTTAGTGAGCCAGGGCAGCCCCAACACCAGAGGGGTGGGCAAACCGCTAAGGGACGAAACATGACACATCCTCAACATGAGCATCACTCACAATCAAACGGATATTGTGAACTATGCCCTTTAATGATTTCTGAGAAAGTGGAGCGGAATCGATAGCAAAAACAGGAATATCCTTTCTCAAAGCGCATACCTGGAAACCATGAGTTATCGCAAATTGATTATCAATGAGATTGACCGCTGCTCCACTATCCACAAAAATCTCACAAAAAATGTTCTTGCTCTCTAGCGCCACCCTAGCAGGCAGGACAAAACGGGAACTACAAGCAAACGGAAAACCTTCAATTTCCGCCTCAACCCTGCCAATAGTAACAGACGGAACATTTTTCAAAGATTTTTTCCTCTTTGTTTCTTTATTATACCCAGAGAACTGCCTGAATCTCCTAGAGGGGACAAATATTTGCCAATGATTAATACCTCCACAACAAAAACAAACCGTCCCATGCGGGCTGAATCTTCTATTGTCAGAAGCATCAACCCCAGCTGCATGGGCTCCTGCTCAGAAGGGGCTGACAGCGACTGAGACCCCTGCGCACAGAATGGGACCGCTGCACAGTCCTGGGACCGAGTATGACAGGAAGGAGAGATCTCTTCTCTCTCTCTAAGAACGCCTGTCAATACGAACGGCCTGAGACATAGCAGAGTCCAAAGAAATAGGCCTTTCATGAAAGGCAAATGCATCTTTCAATCCCTCTGAAAGACCATGGCAAAATTGACTTCGGAGTGCAGCATCATTCCAACCAGTATCAGCTGCCAATCTCCGAAATTCTGAGCAGTATATTTCTGCGGATTGTTTACCCCTGGCATAAGAGACGTAGTCTAGACTCCGCCAGAGCAATACGATCCGGATCATCATATATCTGACCCAGGGCTAAAAAGAATTCATCCACTGAACGGAGAGGCCGTGCCCCCTCCGGCAGCGAAAAGGCCCAGGACTGAGCGTTACCTCTGAGCAGCGATATAATGATCCCCACCCTCCGTTCCTCATCTCCAGAGGAAAGGGGAAGAAGGCGAAAATGGAGTTTGCAAGCCTCTCTAAAACGCACAAAATTCTCACTACCCCCGGAGAACGTATCCGGGAGCGAGATCTTAGGCTCAGAACAAGCTCCATGAACGCAAGCTGAACCGGTCACTTGAAGCTGAGAAAAAGTCTTACGGAGGTCAGCTACCTCCAATGAAAGACCCTGGAGGCGTTCAGCCAAAGTGAAACCGGATCCATGCTTAAGACGGTTTTTGGCGGCTTATAATGTCACGGAATGTGTACAGGTAACAAGGCAAAACAACATGCATAAATGACTCGCTGGATCCAACAGCTAAGGAACAAAAGGGAGCCCCTGTAGAAGACCTGGCACTTTCCCTGGCTGCTTAGCCTATGCATAGATCCGAATGGTGGAGGTATGCATATCCACGTACCTTGACTATATAACCCCTGAGCACCCTACAATAGTGAGGGGACACGACCACCGGCTCCCTACACCAGACACGGAGGGAGTCAGGGTCACCTGGGATCCAGCAAACAGAAAATAACAGATAACAGTATAACACTTAACTTAGTAGAGGAGAGGAGAACCAGATGGGCATGCACACACACTCCAGGAAGAAATATAAGCCGCCCAGAAAAGCCTTCTGGGGAAGAATTTAAAAGGGAAGCAATTAGTCCAACACATGACAGCTGAGAGAGGCTAACGAGAGGAGGAGCTGAATACCACAACACAGAAACTCAAAGAGGAGGTTCTGAAAGGCCTCTGTCAGAGCTTCTCAGCTGTCTGGTTGTGACACCTGTACAAAGCCATTTCGAGGGAGGATCAAAGCCCAGAACAAAAAGAAATCACGAAAAAGCTGAAGGATATGGAGGAAAAAATCAAAGATTTCCAAAATCCTCTAGACACACCGATCACGCCGCAGGAGATAACAGAGAGGATCTCAATGATAAAGAGTAAAAAAGCCAGCGGCCCAGATGGGATTCTTCCAGAAATGATCAAATACAGCCCAGGTATCCAGGTCGCATTAGTAAAACTCTACAATGTTGTGCTGAGTGCCGGCTACTTCCCCCAGAGCTGGAACCAGGGCATCATCACCCCCATACACAAGGGCGGAGACAGGTATGACCCAGCCAACTATAGAGGGATATGTGTCAGCAGCAACCTGGGAAAACTCCTCAGCAGTATCCTGAATAAGAGGATCCTCAGCTTCCTCACCCAGCACAACATCCTCAGCAGAAAGCCAAGCAGGCTTCATACAAACCACCGCACCACGGACCACATCTACACCCTGCAGAGCCTCATCAAGAGCCATGTCCACAATACAAAGCAGGGAAAGATCTATGCCTGCTTTGTGGACTTTAAGAAGGCCTTTGACTCAGTGTGGCATCCGGGCCTATTCCTGAAACTTCTTGAAAGCGGAATAGGAGGAAAAACATATGATGTCATCAGAAGCTCCTACACTGAGAACAGATGCAGCGTGAAGGTAAATGGGAGGAGAACGGCTTATTTCCGGCAGAACCGAGGAGTCAGACAGGGCTGCAGCCTCAGTCCAACCCTGTTTAACATCTACATCAATGAGCTGGCGGCGGCTCTGGAGTCCTCCACAGCACCTGGTCTCACCCTCCATGACACTGAGGTGAAATTTCTCCTTTATGCAGATGATCTTCTGCTTCTATCGCCAACTGAGAAAGGTCTCCAAGATAACCTGAAAATCCTGGAGAAGTTCAGCAACACATGGGCACTGCCCATCAATCCAAAGAAAACCAACATCATGGTGTTCCAGAAAAGAAATCGAAAAGCAGCCGGGCGTCCTCCCTTCCTGCTAAACAACTGTCCAATTTCAGAAACAGACAGCTACACCTACCTGGGCCTAGAAATCAGCCAATCAGGGAGTTTTAAGAAAGCCATGGAAATA